>NC_091350.1:21123288-21173288 GCF_038502225.1 Cherax quadricarinatus | reverse complement strand
AGCAAATTTGCGGTGTATTTTCATATTTTTTTGGTTGTATTCTCGTGTTTTGGACTCGTTTGATAGAATGGAAGATATATTACGGAAATAGATTTGATTTTGATTGGTTTCATGATGGAAAGTACCTTGAAATTGAGCTCAAAATAATGGAAACATTTGATTTTTGCTGATGTTCAAGAGTAAATGACATTACCATCAAATACATGTCCAACTGGCCAGTCTGATACGCAGTCATGAATGGGTTGACATTATTTATACAATTATTATAATAATGCAGTAGTCTGCATAACAGTCAATCTTCTATTTTTTATGTGAATAAAAATTCAAAATGGAAACCAAGCATAATATGAGGAGCCTGGAGACATGACTAGTGAACAGAGAAAATGTTATTTTAGTGCAAGGAATATTGCATTGTTTATTCTGGACCCTATTTTGAAATTGGCATCTCCTGAAATTTGTATAAAATTGGCCAAATTACCAATTTCTGACCACTTTACCTATTACAATTACCTATTACAATTTACCTATTACAATTACCCAATAGGTAAATGGATGGTTTCTTGTACTCAGTTGATAGAATAGAAGGAATACAAGAGAACAAGCTATGAGTTTGGTAGACTGGAACAATGAAGTGGGCTAAAAATAGGGCGTAAAATGGGTGAAATCGCCAATGCGTAAATATCGCCGATGGTTAAGTGTATTCTAACCTAATGACTCTGTAGTCCGGAAAAATCACTAATCCGGCATCCAACAGGTCTGGATGATGCCAGATTAGTGATGGTCAACCTGTACTGTGTTTTTTTATTACATGTGGTGTTGAGTTTGTGAGAGTTTGGTAGGAATTGAAAATGATAGAGAAGTAAATACCTTTATGAGGAGGATTTCAAAATAAATATATTACTATGGAGGTACCACACACTGCACCATACACTGCACCATACACTGCACCACACACTGCACCACACACACTGCACCATACACTGCACCACACACTGCACCATACACACTGCACCACACACTGCACCATACACTGCACCATACACTGCACCACACACTGCACCACACACTGCACCATACACTGCACCATACACTGCACCATACACACTGCACCACACACACTGCACCACACACACTGCACCACACACACTGCACCACACACTGCACCACATGCACTGCACCACACACTACACAATACACTGCACCACACACTACACAATACACTGCACCACACACACTGCACCACACACTGCACCACACACACTACACCACACACACTGTACCACACACACTGCACCACACACACTGCACCACACACACTGCACCACACACACTGTACCACACACACTGCACTGCACACACACTGCACCACACACACTGTACCACACACTGCACCACACACACTGCACCACACACACTGCACTGCACACACACTGCACCACACACACTGCACTGCACACACACTGCACCACACACACTGCACCACACACACTGCACCACACACTCCACTGCACACACTGCACCACACACTGCACCACACACACTGCACCACACACTGCACCATACACTGCACCACACACTGCACCATACACTGCACCACACACACTGCACCACACACACCACTGCACACACTGCACCATACACTGCACCACACACTGCACCACACACACTGCACCACACACACTGCACCACACACACTGCACCACACACACTGCACCACACACACTGCACCACACACACTGCACCACACACACTGCACCACACACACTGCACCACACACACTGCACCACACACACTGCACCACACACACCACTGCACACACTGCACCATACACTGCACCACACACTGCACCACACACACTGCACCACACACACTGCACCACACACACTGCACCACACACACTGCACCACACACTGCACCACACACACTGCACCACACTGCACTATACACACTGCACCACACACACTGCACCACACACATTGCACCACACACACTGCACCACATACACTGCACCACATACACTGCACCACACACACTGCACCACACACATTGCACCACACACACTGCACCACATACGCTGCACCACACACTGCACCACACACACTGCACCACACACAATTGTAACTAACACTGCACCATAAACACTGCACCACACAGTGCACCACACTACACAACACACACTGCACAATACACTGCACCACACACATTGCACCACACACACTGCACCACACACTGCACCACACACATTGCACCACACACATTGCACCACACACACTGCACCACACACAATGGTAACTAACACTGCACCATACACACTGCACCACACAGTGCACCACACTACACACACACTGCACCATACACTGCACCACACACTGTGTCGTGGGGGTTCGTAAGGAGATATGATGGTTGAAGGTAAACACACTTGTTGGATGGTAACGATATGTATTGTCAGACTGTGGTAAGGAAGGGGGGCCCAGCCTGCCGTGTTACTGCCTACTTGTATGTCTGAGCGTGGAGTGAGGGCGAGGTAGAGCAACCCACTCACTCATGCTGCATCCCGTGACGTCATACAGTCACAGGCCTAGGGATCTTCTATATAAAGCACATGGATGGTACTATAATGCTCAGTTAATCTATACAACACATGTAAGGGGATTCAGCAACTATGCTGACAACTGCACCACACACTGCACCACACACTGCACCATACCCTGAACCACACACTGCACCACATGCTGCACCACACACACTGCACCACACATTGCACCACACACTGCACGATTCACACTGCACCATACACTGCACACACTGCACCATACACAGCACCATACAGTGCATTACACTGCACCACAAAATGCACCATACTCTGCACCAGACACTGCACCACACAATGCACCACACACACTGCACCACACACACTGCACCACACACACTGCACCACACACTGCACCACACACACTGCACCACACACACTGCACCACACACACTGCACCACCCACTGCACCACACACACTGCACTTCACACTGCACCACACACACTGCACCACACACACACTGTACCACACACACTGCACCACACACACTGCACCATACACTGCACCACACACACTGCACCATACACTGCACCACACATTGCAACACATTGTACCACAAATTGTACCACACACTGCACCACAGAGTGCACCATACACTGCACAGGACTATGCACCATAGACTGCACCATACACTGCACCACACAGTGCACCACACAGTGCACCATACAGTGTACCACAGTGCACCACACACTGCACCACATGCTGCACCACATGCTGCACCATATGCTGCATCATACACTGCACCACACACTGCATCATTCACTGCACCATACACTGCACACACTGCATCGCACACACTGCACCATATGCTACAACATACAGTACCATACGCTGCACCACACACTGCACCATACATTGCACCATATACTACATCACACACTGCACAACACACTGCACCACATACTGCATCACACACACTGCATCACGCACACTGCACCACACACTATACCATACACACTGCACTGTACACTGCAGCACACACATTGCACCATACACTGCACCACACAGCAACACACACTGCACCACACACTGCACCACACAGTGCACCATACTGCACCAGACACTTCACACACTGCACCATACACTGCACCATACACTGCACCACACAGTGCACCACACATTACACCACACAGCATCACATATTACACCAGACACTGCACCACACACTGCACCATACACTGCACCACACACTGCACCATGCACTGCACCACACACTGCACCATGCACTGCACCACACTTTGCACTACAAACTGCACCATACACTGTACCACACAATGCACCACACTGCCCCACACACTACACCACATATGGCACCATGCACTGCAACACATTGCACCGCACACTGCACTATACACTGCCCCACACACTGCACCACACACTGCACCATACAGTGCACCACACATTACACCACACATTACACCACACATTACACCATACACTGCACCATACATTGCACCACACACTGCACCACACACTGCACCACACATTGCACCACACATTGCACCACACTCTGGACCATACACTGCACAACACACAGTGTTGAAGAACACTGTAGTCATCTTCACATAAACACCACTGATCACTGTGATCTTCACTGCCGGATATCATCACAGTTCACTGCAAGAAATATCAAGTACTAGATGCAAAATATATTGCCACGTGATTTTCAATACAGACACTTGTTTTTGTTTTGTCAATTGCTATCATATAAACTTCATTAATATGCATTACAATTTATTAAAATGGCTTGTTTCAAAATTACTGTACATGCAAAACACAGTACAGTGGACCCCCGCATAACGATCACCTTCGAATGCGACCAATTATGTAAGTGTATTTATGTAAGTGCGTTTGTACGTGTATGTTTGGGGGTCTGAAATGGACTAATCTACTTCACAATATTCCTTATGGGAACAAATTCGGTCACTACTGGCACCTGAACATACTTCTGGAGTGAAAAAATATCGTTAACCGGGGGTCCACTGTACTCTGAAAGGGTATACGATGTGCAGCATTCTGGGCATAACTTAGTTTAGCTCTCAAACTGACATTTGTATTTTTTAATGATCTAATGATCCATTGAAGAAATCCATTGTGATTCAAATCAAGGCTGAATTCATCTAATTTTCTGTTTCTCTTGCAACAAAATTTCTGAATGCTACTGGTAGTCAAAGTACAAAAAATAATAATTAACCTAGGTTTTCAATTCTCAGAGGAGTTGGTATATTGATGAAATAGCCTCAACAACTGTGCATCACCCTTAACTTAGATCAGGTAACAGAGATATTTATTAGGGTTGATTCCCTAATGAGTTAGTTCTTGTTCTGAGTTGACATATATACCATTTTTATTTTCAGAAATAAATCTTAAGCCATAAGTTTAAATACCCAGGAAAACTAAATTTTACTCATTTGGCAATTCTGCCAAATGTATGTATGTATGTATATATATGTATACTGTATACAAGTATTATAATGTATTTATATATATGAATAGGCAGTTTTCAAATATGATTATCATAATATTGTTTTTTAGCAAATTAAAGTAAAAGATATGAACACTAATTCCTACTTCATATAAATGGTATTAATATACATTTTCACTTTCTTCTACAGATGCAATGTGTGGTATAATATAAAGCAGGAATTTTCAAGAATGTTTCCAGGTTATATCTTTGAATGTGAACTGAACCATAAACTATTGTGAATCAACTTGAAGTGAGAAAAACAAAGAGGAAAAACAGACACGAGCCACTATTGCACCTTAATTCATACAAGGATTTCAGGCCAAATATATGCATTAGAAAAGGTTCCCATTTTGAGCAAGTTGCTAAAACTTCTATGCTAGTTATAACAGCACTCTCAAGACTTGTTTCCACTTCCTTTCCTTCATCACTTGTCTAACAAGACATTCGTAGTGACAAGCATGTATGTGCAGTGTATGGCTGTAATGTATTGTCTCGTTTTGCTATTTTTTTTTATATACCGGCAGTTTGTTTACATCTTATTGTAAAATGAGGCATTTCATTTTGCGAGACTTTGATTGTGGCACTCTGGTCATGGTTGTGTGGTTCTATGCTCCACTGGATCACCTTCTATGGTGTTGATGGGCTCGTCTGTTAGCCTCTTTGCTCCTTGATGTTCCACAGCAATAGCAGTCAGAGGGACTGTCTCGGGGAGGGGCGGTCTGTCAGTAAACCCATGACACAGGCACCCACTGCGGTGTCATATTCATAGTTTCGATAGATTTTTCCAGTTGTCGAATTGTTTCTTCGATGTCATTATTCACTATGGTCAAGTCGAAGAAATGGCCATATAATTGCTTGAGCATATCCGATTCCTTTGCCAGTCGTTCTAAGCTTCCATCATACTAGAAAATAAAACATTTTATTAGATTACTCCCTTAACTTAAATAAGCAATTTATCATTTAATATTGCAAAGAAAACAGCAATGGTGTCCAGCAAAATAAACGAAAAAAATTATACGCATGTAATACAGTTTGTATATTTGACTCACATAAGAAAGTTTTAGAATGCAGTATAATTAATACTGATGACAACATTCACATATCAGAAACCCCTATAAAATTATTCTGCCCATCTGTAGCTGCTTAAGATATATTTTCCCCTCAAGGAAGGTTCTTTGATGTTGGTGAGGGGCTCTTGATATAAGGAATTGGATCTGTGCTCCAATTCCCTGAATTAAGCCTGAATACCTTCCACATCCCCCCACAGGTGCTGTATAATCCTATGGGTTTAGTGCTTCCCCCTTGCTTATGATAATAATTATGATATATTTTATTAACTTCATAGCCTGGTGTGAAGAGACAGCTTCCTCAGACCATCTCAGTGTACACAGCGAGACTGTTCACCAAATAATAATCTTTTAGCATCATTACTTAAGTGGTATATAAAACCAACAATTTAGTGAATTAGACACATGTGCAACACCTGGGTATCTCCATAATGATGTTCCACTTATTAGTGGATTTTTCAGTTCAATACAGAGATTATAAACTAGAGACAGTGGAAGAAAAGGTAATCAGGTCCTGAATTTTGATAGACATTCAGTCCCTTAGCCTTCATTGAACTAGAGCAAATGTCTGGGGGTGTACAATAGAGCCAGAGGAGAGGTGCAGCATTTGAAGACATCACCATAGATGGGGGAGGCCCAACTATTGGAAGTAGGCCATGCCCATGAGTTGGGCCAGAGGTTAGCAATATAGTTGTAGGAAATATACTTTGTATCAAGATTCCATGGTGCTGCTGTGTCAAACAAGCATCATTAACCTTATGGTATACAGTACAACCACTTAATAAGTCACATGTGCAAACACCTGAGGATTTTGATTCACAAAGACTTTTTATATCACATTAGCTGTCTCCCACCAAGGTAAGGTGACCCCCTCCCCCCAAAAAAAGACAAACACTTTCACCACCACTCACCCCATCACCATCTTGCCAGAGGCATGCTGACATTACAGTTAAGATGCCCCCCAAACTGCAGTATCCCCACCCCTCCTTCACAGTGCAGGCACTGTACTTCCCACCTCCATGACTTAAGCCTGGCTAATCTCCAGAAATGTTACCTTGCTCACACTCTAACAGCACGTCAAGTCATAAAAATCACTTGTCTCCACTCCTATTTAACATGCCACGGGCCACATGGTGGCCCGAGGCCTGGTAGCAAAGCTCTCGCTTCACACAGTGAGGGTCTGGGTTTGATTCCAGCAAAGGTTGAAACATTGGGCATGTTTCCTTACACTGGTTGTCTATGTTCACCCATCAGTAAAATGGGTACCTGGGTGTTAGTCGACTGGTGTGGGTCACATTCTGGGACAAAACTGACCTTATTTGCCCAAAATGCTAAGCATAACATGTGGCTTTCTATATTGTACTGTAGTATGTCACTCAGCTAGGCCTGTATACCTTGTACATGTACTTGTAGCAATAAAGATATTATTATACTATTCTGCTCACACATGCCTGTTGAATGTCCAAGCCCCTTGCCATACAAAACCTCCTTTACTTCCTCTCTCCAACCATTCCTAGGATGACCCCTACCCTGTCTTCCCTCTACCGCTGATTTATACACCCTCCAAACATTGCTATTTTGCTCCATTTCCTCCAAATGTCCAAATCATCTCAACAACCCCTCCTCAGCTCTCTGGGTCATGTTTTTAATAATCGTGCACCCCCTTCTAGTCTCCAAACTATGAATTCTCTATATGATATTCACACCACACATTGCCCTCAGACACTACATCTCCACTGTTTCTGGCTTCCTCCTTGTTGCAACATTCACAACCCATGCTTCACACCTATATAAGAGTGTTGGTACCACTATTCTCTGATACATTCCCCTTTTTGCCTCCATGGATAATGTTCTTTGTCTACACAGATGCCTCAGTGCACCATCTACCTTTTTCTTGTCACAGTTTTATGGTTCACATCATCTTTCATAAACATATCTGCTGACAAGTCCACTCCAAAATATCTCCCTGTAGATAAATGGTTCATAGAACTTATGGGTTGATGAATTAGACACTTATGCAACACTCTTGTATCTTTAAAATAAAAATGTTTTGCCAACCAATGGCATCCTCAGTCCATTACGGAGAAGGATGGTTGAAGATCAGAAGGAGTTTCAGGTAATCAGTCCCTCATCTTGGAATCTTTGCGATCAGTCCATCAGTCTTGATAATAGTACAGCACGTGTGCAGAAGAGCTTATACACTGCACTCTTATCAAGACTGATGGACTGAACACACTGACTCCAGGCTGAGGAACCGATTACCTCGAGCTCCTTCTGATCTTCAAACATTTTTCTTTGTACTGGACTGAAAAAGTCTCTGGTTGGTGAAATGTTTCCACACTTAAGATACCTAGCGTTGCACAATGGTCTAATTCATCACCCATACTCCCTCCCTCTAATCTGATATCAAGTCTTTCATTACCTAAATTTGTTGTTACTCTCATCACCTTCCTCTTTCCAATGTTCACTTTTACTTTCCTTCTTTTACATTCCCTCCCAAATTAGTCAGCCAACTTTTGCAACTTCTCTCCAGAATCTTCCAAGAGCACAGTGTCATAAGCAAAAATCAACTGTGACAGCTTTCACACTGTATCAGTCTTTATCTTGCAATCTCACACCTCTCCCCTGCCACCCTAGCTTTCACTTATATCACAATCTCATCTATAAATATGTTAAACAACCATGGTGACATCATGCATCCCTGTCTAAGGCCTAAGGCCTACTTTTACTGGAAAATAATCTCCCTTTATCCAACATACCCTAACCTGAGCCACTTTACCCTCTAAAACTCTTAAGTACTTTAAGCAACCTACCATCTATTTCATACACTTATAACATCTGCTACATTACTCCCCTGTCCACCTTATCATATGCCTTTTCTAAATTCATAAATGCAACAAAAACTTCCTTATTTTTATCTAAATATTGTTCACTTATATGCTTCACTTTCATTACCCTTCCTAAAACTTTCTTGCTCCTACCCTCTGTGGGCTCCTAGCTCCCTTACAGTGCTCCTCTTTCTTAGTATTTGACTGACTCCACTACTACTACTACCTCCAATACTACCTCTCTTGTCCTGTCCCTGTCTGCCGGCCTATATACACATATACTCCCTCCTCCTCCTCTCTTTTTTGTCAGTGTGACTTTGTAAATGGTACAAGTCAAACCGAAACGTTATCGTAAGCTCCTCTCTTCTATGTGCGGGTTATTTGTGTATTGTGTACCTCCTTGTTCACCTGCAATCCTGCTTTCTGTCGTACCCTTAATTCTCTTAATAAATTTACCTGGTATACTCAACAGAGTTATTCCCCTATAATTCTTCCACTCTCTTTTATCCCCTTTGCCTTTATACAAAGGAACTATGCACATGCTCTACCAGTCCCTAGGTACCTGTTCCCCTTTTTATACATTTATTGAACAAATGCACCAACCATTCCAAAACTGTGTCCCCACCTGCTTTTAACAATTCTGTCAACCCCATCAAACCCAGCTGCTTTACTCTCATTCTACTAATAACCTCGTGCACCTCCCCCACACTCGCATCTGGCTTTTTGTCACTCCTAAAAGATGTTATACCTTCCTGTACAATGCACAAAATCATTGCCTCCCTCTCTTCATTAACATTTAACAGTTCCTCAAAATATTCTCTCCATCTTCCCATTAACTCCACCTACTCATTGAATAACTTCCCTCTTGTTTTTAACTGTTAAATTCATTTATTCCCTAAGCTTTCTCAATTTAATAGTCTCCAAAACTTTTCTTACTTCCAAAAAAGTTTGTTGACAAAACCTCACCTACTCTCATTTGTTCTCCTTTTACTCTCACCATTCTCTTAACCTCTCATTTTACTTTCCATGTGCTACACCTTGTATAATTTCTGATTTGTAAAAACCTCTCATATACAGTACTAGTTTTTTCTCCCTTACCACTCTTGTTATGGCATCATTTAACCAATCATCCCTTTTTCCTCCTGCACCCACTGTCCTATATCCATAAACTTCAGATGCACATTCTAACATTGCGTTCTTAAAATTATACCATACCTCTTCAACCTCATCCTCATTACCTATACTCTCACTAGCCCATCTTTTTTCCAACAGTTGCTTATATCTTACCTTAACTTCCTCCTCCTCTAATTTATAAACTCCTCTCTTACTGATGACATTTTCCTTGTACCCCATCTACTTCTTACTCTCACTGTAGCTACAACTAAATAATGCTCTTATATATCTGCTGTCCCACTAAAGCCATATACATTCGGAAGACTACCCATCAACCTTTTATCAATTAATATAAAGTCAAACAAACTGCTGTCATTACATCCTATATCATATCTCATATACTTTTTATCTTCTTTTTCTTAAGTACATATTACCTATTACCAAACTTCTTTCTATATAATTAAAGGCCCCCATTATCATTTAGCCCTTGCATCCCACATTTACCTACCATGCCCTTTACAACAGTTTTTCCCACTGTAGCATTTAGATCCCTCACAACAATTACTGTCTCACTTGGTTCAAAACTCCCCAAACAATCACTTAACATCTTCCAAAATCCTTCTTTCTCCTCTACACTCCTCTCTCTTCCAGGTGTGTAAACACTTATTATAACCCACTTTTTATAAGCACCCTTATTTTAATTCACATAATCCTTGAATTTATACATTTATTTTGCCTCTTTTCCTTCCATAACTGATCATTCAACAGTATTACCACTCCTTCCTTAGGTCTCTCTCAGATACACCTGATCTAACCCCATTTATTTTTTCCTATTGAAATCTCCTAGCCCGTAAAGCTGTTTTGCTTAGAGCCAGGACATCCAGCTTCTTTTCATTCATAACATTCACATTCAACTCTTCTCTTATTATTTGTGCTACATCCATGCACATTCAAACATATTATACTATATTATATTAACACATCGGCCGATTCCCACCAAGGCAGGGTGGCCTGAAAAAGAAAAACTTTCATCATCATTCACTCCATCACTGTCTTGCCAGAGGGGTGCTTTACACTACAGTTATAAAACTGCAACATTAACACCCCTCCTTCAGAGTGCAGACACTGTACTTCCCATCTCCAGGACTCAAGTCCAGCCAGCCAGTTTCCCTGAATCTCTTCATAAATGCTACTTTGCTCACACTCCAACAGCACGTCAAGTATTAAAAACCATTTGTCTCCATTCACTCCTATCAAATACGCTCATGCATGCTTGCTAGAAGTCCAAGCCTATGCACACAAAACCTCCTTTAACCCCTCCCTCCAACCCTTCCTAGGCTGACCCCTACCCTGCCTTCCCTCCACTACAGATTTATACACTCTTGAAGTCATTCTGTCTTGTTCCATTCTTTCTACATGTCCAAACCACCTCAGCCCTCTGGATAATAGTTTTGGTAATCCCACACCTCCTAATTTCCAAACTACGAATTCTCTGCATTATATTCACACCACACATTGACCTCAGACATGACATTTCCACTGCCTCCAGCCTCCTCCTCGCTGCAACATTCATCACCCATGCTTCACACCCATACAAGAGTGTTGGTACAACTATACTCTCACATATTCCCCTCTTTGCTTCCACGGACAAAGTTCATTGTCTCCAGAGACTCCTAAGTGCACCACTCACCCTTTTCCCTTATCAATTCTATGATTCACCTCATCCTTCATAGATCCATCTGCTGACACGTCCACTCCTAAATGTCTGAATACATTCACCTCCTCCATACTCTCTCCCTCCAATCTGATACCAAATCTTCTGCCACCTAATCTTTTTGTTATCCTCATCACCTTACTCTTTCCTGTATTCACTTTTAATTTTCTTCCTTTACATACCCTACCAAATTCATCCACCAACCTCTGCAACTTCTCTTCAGAATCTCCCAAGAGCACAGTGTTATCAGCAAAGAGCAACTGTGACAACTCCCACTTTGTGTTTGATTCTTTATCTTTTAACTCCACACCTCTTGCCAAGACCCTCACATTCACTTCTTTTACAACCCCATCTATAAATATATTGAACAACCATGGTGACATCACACATCCTTGTCTAAGGCCTACTTTTACTGGGAAATCATCTCCCTCTCTCTTACATACTAAACCTGAGCCTCACTATTCTCATAAAACTCTTCACTGCTTTCAGTAACCTGCCTCCTATACCATACACCTGCAACATCTGCCACATTGCTCCCCTATCCATCCTGTCTTTTCCAAATTCATAACTCCTACAAAAACCTCTTTACCCTCATCTAAATACTGTTCACTTATATGTTTCACTGTAAACACTTGGTCTACACACCCCCTACCTTTCCTAAAGCCTCCTTGTTCATCTGCTATCCTATTCTCCGTCTTACTCTTAATTCTTTCAATAATAACTCTACCATACACTTTACCAGGTATACTCAACAGACTCATTCCCCTATAATTTTTGCACTCTCTTTTGTCCCCTTTGCCTTTATACAAAGGAACTATGCATGCTCTCTGCCAGTCCCTAGGTACCTTACCCTTTTCCATACATTTATTAAATAATAGCACCAACCACTCCAAAACTGTATCCCCACCTGCTTTCAACATTTCTATCTTTATCCTATCAATCCCAGCTGCCTTACCCCCTTTCATTCTACCCACTGCCTCACGAACTTCCCCCACACTCACAACTGGCTCTTCCTCACTTCTAGAAGATGTTATTCCTCCTTGCACTATACACGAAATCACAGCTTCCCTATCTTCATCAACATTTAACAATTCCTCAAAATATTCCCTCCATCTTCTCGATACCTCTAACTCTCCATTTAATAACTCTCCTCTCCTATTTTTAATTGTCAAATTCATTTGTTCCCTAGGTTTCCTCAACTTACCAATCTCACTCCAAAACTTTTTCTTATTTTCAACAAAATTTGTTGATAACATCTCACCCACTCTCTCGTTTGCTCTCTTTTCTCCCTTACTACTCTCTTTACATCATCATTCCACCAATCACTCTTCTTCCCTCCCACACCCACTTTTCTGTAACCACAAACTTCTGCTGAACACTCTAACACTACATTCTTAAACCTACCCCATACATCTTCGACCCCATTGCCTATACTCTCACTAGCCCATCTATCCTCCAATAGTTATTTATATCTTACCCTAACTGCCTTCTCTTTTAGTTTATACACCTTCACTTCTCTCTTACTTGCTGCTTCTATTTTCCTTGTATCCCATCTACCTTTTGCTCTCACTGTAGCTACAACTAGAAAGTGATCTGATATATCTGTGGCCCCTTTATAAACATGTACATCCTGAAGTCTACTCAACTGTCTTTTATCTACCAATACATAGTCCAACAAACTGTCATTACATCCTACATCATATCTTGTATACTTATTTAACCTTCTTTTTCTTAAAATATGTATTACCTATAACTAAACCTCTTTCTATACAAGGTTCAATCAAAGGGCTCCCATTATCATTTACACCTGGCACCCCAAACTTACCTACCACACCCTCTCTAAATGTTTCTCCTACTTTAGCATTTAGGTCCCCTACCACAATTACTCTCTCACTTGGTTCAAAGGTTCCTATACATTCACTTAACATCTCCCAAAATCTCTCTCTCTCCTCTACACTCCTCATTCTCCATTCAAACATCTCAACTTTAAAATATTCCTCCTTTTACATTTTGTAATTTATACAGGAGAAGGGGTTACTAGCATCTTGCTCCCAGTATTGTAGTTGCCTCTTATGACACACACAGCTTATGGAGAAAGGATTCTTCTCTACTTCTCATAGAGATGATAGGAAATAATGTAATAACCAGAACTATTAAGAAAATAAAAGAAAACTGAGATGGAATACCTGGGTGTATATACACAAACATGCATATACAGTATGACCTAAATGTAAGTTGAAGTAGCAAGATGAATCTGTCATTTTGCACCATTGAATCTTGGTATGGAAGTGTAGCATGGTATCTTGGTAACAAGATGTTTCCTACAACTATACTGCTAAACTGTGGCCCAACTCTTGGACATGACCTTCCTCCACTAGGGAGTCCTACTATACCACTCATCTTACTCCAATACATGTTTTCATCCTTATGCATATACTTTAGTTTTATCAAGGCTAAGGGAGCAAACACCTATCAAGGCTGAGGGACTGACCACCTCTTCCTCCACTGTTTCGAGTTCATAATCTCCGTACTGGATTGAAAAAGCCACTGCTTTTCAAAGCGTCTTAGTAAATATAGATACCCAGGTGTTGCATGTATGTCTTATTCATCAATAATCCCTAGGCTGAGTAGTGACCCTGTCACAATGGTTGCTAACTGTATGATGGAAAGCAGAAAGGTCTTCCACTATCCATTATTACAATAATATATGTATATGTATTTTGTAATATTAGTTTTGTAAGATGTGGTTTTTATCATACTGTTAGTGATATTAAGCCTTGGTAAGACTTCTGCATCCCAGGAGGTCTTATGGTAATGATCTCACCTGGAGATATTTCAAGCTAGCAATATGCCACAAATCCTTGACTAACCATTTTCATTGTGATTCAGGTATATCCTAAGCTTGACAAGGAAATAAACATTTTCATTTTCATTCATCTAAGTCTAGCCTCGTACTTCTTGTTAATCTGACCAAAGAATTAAACATTTTAAGAACTTACCTTGGAGATATGTATGTGCACCTCATGTCAGCAGTTAGGGGGAGTATAAAGAAAGAGAGCCCAAGGGACTCACACACTTTGATAGGTCAAGCCATTCTATGTTGCCCTGAGGCATGTTGGCTACATTGGCATTAGGGAGTTAGGCTAGGTTAGAGCTACAAATTTCTTGCTTTAAATGTGTTGAGCATGTACTGTGGCAATCTCACAGTACTGAATATCCATTATTTATTTATCACTTACATAAATGCACACTAATAATTTTTAATATGTTAGTCTCTGCTTCTTAAGATTTTGTGCTTATCTTGAATACTCTCAAGTGATCTAAGAGAGTTAGCCCAGTACCCATGTGAGTAGATGAGATGTTAGATTACGTGAAGTAATGTATAAAGTAGCACCCACTCTGCAGACTAATGATCTTAGGCACTCTTACATAATGACCTACCATAATTACTGGAAAGGTATAAGAGTAGAAACAGAGTGTCTTTCCTTCTATTTTTATAAAGTTTGGTATCCTATCTGTAGATGTTGCAGCCAGGAAGCTCAGTTGCTCAAGAAGAAACTTATCAGTGTCAATTTGTTTCATAAATGTAGGATTCAAACCCAAATACCTTGCCTGCAAGGTGAATATCCTAGCCAGTACACAATTAAGATTCTTTTCTTCATTATTTTTAACATGTTCTTTATCCTGGAAGATACTGGAGGACCAGGTCCCAAATCTACACTCTACCATGAAAACATAGTACAGTATGGGAGGAAATTTAAAATAATCCTATTGAAAAACAGGGATGCTAAGGACACATTAAAAGAACATTTTAACATCTGTGGCCCGTGACTCATCAGCCTACTACCAGCAGCTATTAAAAACACTGTCCCCCCCCCCCAAAAAAAATGCATAAATCTTCAAGAGAAAAGTGGAAAGCTACCTTCAATAAGTGCTAGATCAACCAGGCTGTGATAGCTATGTGGGCTAACAGTCCACTAACAGCAAAAACTTGAATGAACAAGCAATCAAAAAGGAAGCTTGACACCAGAGTGCAATGGTAGAAATCCCCTTGAAACTGATCCCAGATATGCTGTTTTATAATTTGTATCGCCTAACTTTGACATCAGTCTACTGTCTCTCTTTCTTCACTGCTCATTTGTTTATCATTATCTAATACATCCATTTATTTCTAATGAGACAAGAAGTCAGTACTGGTACAGTATTATTACTAGCAGGTGATCATCCACCCTCATTCTGCACTTTACACACTATTCTTGACTACCCAGGTAATATACTGTTACTTGTACAGTTTTTATAAGTCACCAGTATTGTCCCTTTCTTCACTTTATTTTTTTAAGTCCTTCTAATTTTTCCAACATATACTGTAACTTAATAATGAAAAATCTCCATCCAAAATACTGTACCAGTTATTTTTTTTAGCTATATTCTAAGTTGAGTTCCTGATAAATATTTTTCTTTTGCCTGTTCTTAATTTTATACTTACATCAGTCATGTTTTGAAGAGAAGGAGCAGCGATGAATACAACATAGGGTGCAAATTCAGCTGTGCGTAGGATCTTGAGTGCTTGTGGTTCCACATCTAAGATTGCCATACGACCTTCACCATGAATCTTACGAATGGTTTCCAGTTTTGTTCCATACATTGCATCTTCATGTGTTCCTGAAATGTTATAATGCAGTTAGCAACAGCAAATATTAACCCATCCATTAGCTTCAGTCACATCTCCAAATTCATGGGAATAAATGTATACATGTGCTTATCCAGAATCCCCCCCTTCAGGGGAGGTGCCTTAATGCTAATGAAGGGATCTTAATGTAAGGAATTGGAGCAGCCTTTTCTCTCAATTCAATGAGAATATCTCCCATTCCCCAGGTACTGTATAACCACTACAGTTTTAGTCCTCCCCATGAATGTAATATAGACTCGCCTCACATAATGCGGCAGTTCCATTCATGAAATTGATGTTTTGTGTAATTCTGAGCTAGGAAATACATGTAATGTATTGGAAAAATAAGTTTACATTCACGGCACCATCATGTTTCAATACAATTTTATTGTTTATATTAGAAAACAATGAAGTACTATTTTATCATACTTTAAATTCCTTGGTTTATTGCTTGCTGATAAGCATTTAATTAAAGATAGTTATATGACCAGTCAGCCATAGAAAAGTGTGAATGTTTTTTTGTAGCAGGTGACCCATCACATGATTCACAATACAATTTTCTCATAATTGAGACATGGAAGTAGTTTTTCATACCTTAAATATCTTGCTCTTGATTCTGGCTCTCTTCAGGCCATATAAAACCCTAAATGGGAGGGTTTTCATGCCTGAACCATTTTCTCAACACTCTGACTGCAGGTTCAAGCCCCACCTGTGGTATGGTTTGTTAGCAATCATGTCACTACGATTTCGTAAGTCCTGATACCCACATTTTGGTTGCTCTCTCTACATCCTCTCCTTCAGTGTTCTGATACCCACATCTTGGCTGTCCTCTTTTCATTGTGCTTCACCTTTAATGTTGATGTTCTTTGAGATTTCTTGACCAAGACTGATTTGTTACACTAACTTTGACCTTCCTAGTTAGTATATGAGCTTATCCTTCATACAATTTTTCAGTCGTCCACTCCTCTCCATCCTGTAACAATGTATGACCCTCAGATATTTAATGCATTTTTCTGTGAATATAACAATGATAATACCTTACCTCTGATATACCTTTGAAGAGTTTCGAGAGTTTATCTGTTGCTTGCCTGGTCAACCAGGCCCGCTGCCCCACATATCCATCACAGCCTGGTTGATCTGGCACCTAGTGAAGATACTTGTCCAATTTCCTCTTGAAGGCTTCTACACTTATTCCAGCCATGTTTCTGATACCTTCTAGTAAGATGTTGAATAGTTTGGGACCACGGATGTTGATACAGTGTTCCCTTATTGTCCCCACCGCACCCCTGCTCCTCACTGGGTTTATTTTACACTTCCTTCCATATCTCTCACTCCAGTATGTTGTTATGGCAGTGTGCAGATTTGGGACCAGGCCCTCGAGTATTTTCCAGGTGTATATTATCATGTACCTCTCTCTCCTCCACTCCAATGAATACAGGTTCAAGATTTGCAGGTATTCCCAGTAGTTTAGGTGCTTTACAGGCTCAATGTGAGCCGTAAACAATCTCTGTATTTGCTCCAGCTCAGATATTTCTCCTGCTCTAAACAAGGCCGTCAGCACTGAGCAATATTCTAAGTGAGGGAGCACTAGCGTTTTGAAGAGTGCCACCATCGGCATTATTTCCCTTGTTTTGAAAGTTCTCAATACCCACCCCGTCATCTTCCTGGCTGTTGTAATCTTTGTCTTGTTGTGGTTTTTAAAAGAAAGGTCATCTGACATAGTTATTCTCAGGTCTTTTACGTGTTCCTTACATTCTATTTGGTGGCCCTCTTGAGTTTTGTATACAGTTTTCCTTTTGAGTTCTTCATTCTTTCCATACCTAAGCAGCTGGAACTTATCACCACTGAACGTCATGTTGTCCTCTACCGTAGTGACTTTCATGCTTATTTTAGTGTCATCTGCAAATGATGATACAGAAGTGTGCTGGGTGTTTTTGTCTATGTCTGCTATGAGGATGAGAAACAGCAGAGGTGCCAGGACAGTGCCTTGGGGCACTGAGCTTTTGACCTCGCTGATGCTGGATCTTGCCCTGTTCACTACTACTTTTTGTGTTCTGTGTGTTAGGAAACCAAAAATCCATCTGCCTACCTTCCCCGTAATGCCCATGGCTTTCATTTTGTGTGCCATCACTCCATGATCACATTTGTCAAACGCCTTTAAAAAATCTGTGTAAATCACATCTGCGTTTTGGCCATCTTCCAGTGCCTCCGTAATTCTGTCATAATGATTTAGTAGCTGTGACAGGCATGATCGTCCTGGGTTATGTTGGTTGTGCTGGTCCATGAAATTTGTAATCTGCCATCTCATCACTCTTTCGAAGATTTTTATGATGTGCGAGGTTAGGGCTACTGGTCTGTAAATTTTAGCTAGTGCTCTACTACCTCCCTTATGCAAAGGAGCTTTGTCTGTACTCTTTAAGACCTCCAGTATTTCACCTAGATCTAAGCTCTTTCTCCAAAGAATACTGAGGGTACTTTGTGGTACTTGGCACTTCTTCATAAATAGAGCATTCCATGAATCTCGTCCAGGTGCGAGTGAGTGGGCATGTTTTCCATTTCTTTTTTGAAAACTATGTAATTTGTACTTATGTCAGTTACTTGGTCTGCACGGCCTTTTCTGGAGTGAAAAATATTTCTGCATTTTCTACCTTGCTGTCATTCAGTGGGTTACTGAGCCTTACTAAGTGTCTAGAAGTAAATACACACAGATCTAAATGGATTGTGAAAACGTGCAATTGCATTAAGTTTTATAACCTGCATGAACTATATCACTGTAGACAACAAGAGCATTTCACCCCTCCATGGAAGATGTGTCACATAATTTAATGTCACATACCTGCAAGTCCCTCCCAAGAAGCTCATTGCTAGTAATCCCTTCCTTAAATCACTTGTTAAAGCAACTGCTCAAGAAGAAATTTCTCGCCTAGCTGGTAGTAATAAGTTATCACAAGTAATATACATTGATGGATCTAAACAGGAGTCTTCTGGCAGGGCTGCATCTGCTATTGTTGCCACCTCCCTAGTTAATAACGATAATAAACTTGTTGAACTAGGCATAAGAATTAACAACTGGGCATCTACATTGCAACCTGAACTGTTTGCAATCCTAATGGCGCTAAAGCTAACTTATGACACTGAGCTTGACTCTATCATCATTACTGATTCTAAGTCATCACTGAATGCTCTTAACTCATATAATGACTCAAACAACATGCTCACTGGGGAAGCCAGGTACAGATACTCAAAAATCCGGGACAAAGGAACACTATGTGTTTAATTGTCCACTTATTGAGGAATACAGAGACAGACAGTATAATAACCTATGTGACATGTCAAGATATCTTATTAATGAAAATAAGATACCAGATATACTAAGCAAATTTCCTAAATTTGCTTGTAACAGATAAGTGAACTATAGATATGTAGATATAAATCCTTATGTATTCCTGTTAACCCTTTGGGGCCTAGTTCCTAGGCCTTTTGTGTATCCACATGCTCTTGCGCTACCGTCCACAGGGTGGATATGGGGTGCACAATAAACTAGCCACTTCGGTGGCAAAATCTAATCTCTGTCATTTAGTGGGTTGCTGAACACCGACTCATACTGTTCTTTTAGGATTTCACTCATTTCCTGTTCATCGTCAGTATATGAGTCTCCTCTCAGTAGTGGTCCAATTCTACAGGTAGTTCTTAGCTTGGATTTTGCATAGAAATAGAAATATTTTGGGTTTCTTGCAATATCCTGTATGGCCCTTTGTTCCCTTTGTACTTCTTCTGTCAGGTATGACATCCTAATTTTTTGCTCTAATTCAGTGATCTCTCAGCTACATCTATCTTTCCTCTGTTGTAGCATATTTGTGTTTCTAAGCAATTCAGTAACCTGTTTTCTTCTTCTGTACCATCTCCTACCCTCTCTCTCTATATCTGATCTTCTTCTGGGTTTCCTCAATGGTACGTGTTTCATACATACCTTGTATGCTTCTGTATTCAGCTTCTCTAGACACTGGTGGGGATTTAGGGTGATCATGTCTGATTCCCATGGTATGTCTGATAGCTCTTGGTTTATTTTTTCCCAGTCAATTCTATGGTTGTTAAAATTAAACTTACTGAACATCCCGTCTCTCATATTAGTGACGCAGTTTCCTACGCCTGAGTTAATACTCGTTTGAACATCTATGATGTTATAATCAGAGTATATTGTTTTTGTAACTTTTATGTCTCTGATCAGTTTCTCATTGTTTGTGAATATCAAATCCAGGGTATTTTCATTTCTAGTGGGATCAATTACCTGTTGGTTTAAAGAGTACTTTTCACAAAGCCTCATTAGTTCCCTGGTATGTGCCTGTTGAGCCAGGGTGCTTCCCGGAGATATTTCTGGTATAACATTATGTTGAGCCATCTTCCATTTTACATGAGGGAGATTAAAATCTCCAAGGAGTAAAATATTTGGTGTGAGATTTTTCTAGCCTATCCAGATAGCTATCTATCTTCCTTAGCTGATCTGTGAATTCCCCAGCAGTTGCTGATGGTGGCTTGTATACTAGGATAATTACCAAATTCCTATTTTCAACTTTAATGCCTAGAATTCCTATTATATCATTCGTAGAGTTCAGCACTTCTGTGCAACAGAAAGCATCCTTTACATAGATTCCTACTCCTTCCTGTGTCCTATTGATTCTGTCACATCTATACATGTTGTAGTTTTCTATCTTTATCTCTCCATCAAAAACATCCCTTGTATGTGTTTCTGTAAATGCGCCAAGTGGTACATAGGTGAGACCCTTCAAATAACAACCAAAAAATCTTGGGTTTGAACCCAGGCTGACCAGACTTAACATGTTTTTATTCCTATTACAAGTATTCAAGTGTAAGATGAATGCATGCACGTGGTGCTCTATATATAATGATATTAATAAAAAAATATGCTAGTAATGTATTGCTAGCTTTACCTGTGAAATTAACATTGCAGATGCAACATGCTTCTGAAAACTTGTGCCTCATATTTCATCAATACTTCCTTTAAAAACTCATAAAACATAGAAAATGTTGTAAACTCAAAGCATAAACTTTTCATTGTCTGGAGCATAATGTTAACCCTTTCAGGGTTTTCGACATACTAGTACGGCTTACGCACCAGGGTTATTGATGTACTAGAATGCCTAAATTCTAGAGCCTTCAAATCTAGCGAGAGAAAGCTGGTAGGCCTACATATGAAAGAATGGGTCTATGTGGTCAGTGTGCGTAGTATAAAAGAATCTTGCAGCACACAGTGCGTAATGAGAAAAAAAAAGCTTTGACCGTGTTTTTGGATTAAAACAGCAAATTTGCACTGTATTTTTGTATGGTATTTATGGTTGTATTCTAGTTTTCCTGGTCTCATTTTATAGAATGGAAGACATATTACAGAAATTGAGATGATTTTGATTGGTTTCACAATGAAAAGTACAGTGGACCCCCGCATACCGTTGGCCTTACATAACGTTAAATCCGCATACCGATACGTTTTATCGCTAAGATTTTGCCTCGCATACCGCTAAAAAACCCGCTCAACGCTGCTCGTCCGAGACGCGTCTAATGTGCGGCCTTAGCCACCCTCACATGTTCCGCCGGTGGCATTGTTTACCAGCCAGCCTCCGCGGTAACATCCAAGCATACAATTGGAATATTTCGTATTATTACAGTGTTTTTGGTGATTTTATCTGCAAAATAAGTGACCATGGGCCCCAAGAAAGCTTCTAGTGCCAACCCTACAGGAATAAGGGTGAGAATTACTATAGAGATGAAGAAAGAGATCATTGATAAGCATGAAAGTGGAGTGCATGTCTCCGAGCTGGCCAGGTTGTATAATAAACCCCAGTCAACCATCGCTACTATTGTGGGCAACAAAAAGGCAATCAAGGAAGCTGTTCTTGCCAAAGGTTCAACTGTGTTTTCAAAACAGAGATCGCAAGTGATGGAAGATGTTGAGAGACTCTTATTGGTGTGGATAAATGAAAAACAGATAGCAGGAGATAGCATCTCTCAAGTGATCATAAGTGAAAAGGCTAGGAAGTTGCATCAGGATTTAATTAAAAAAATGCCTGCAACTAGTGATGATGTGAGTGAATTTAAGGCCAGCAAAGGTTGGTTTGAGAGATTTAAGAAGCGTAGTGGCATACATAGTGTGATAAGGCATGGTGAGGCTGCCAGTTCGGACCACAAAGCAGCTGAAAAATATGTGCATGAATTCAAGGAGTACATAGAAAGTGAAGGACTGAAACCTGAACAAGTGTTTAATTGTGATGAAACAGGCCTGTTTTGGAAGAAAATGCCAAGCAGGACCTACATTATTGAGGAGGAAAAGGCACTCCCAGGACATAAGCCTATGAAAGACAGGCTTACTCTGTTGATGTGTTCCAATGCTACTGGTGATTGCAAAGTAAAGCCTTTATTAGTGTATCACTCAGAAACTCCCAGAGCGTTCAGACAAAAGAATATCCTCAAGGCTAATTTGTGTGTGCCGTGGAGGGCAAACAGTAAGGCATGGGTCACTAGGGACTTTTTCTATGACTGGTTACACCATGCATTTGCCCCCAATGTGAAAGATTACCTAACTGAAAAGAAATTAGACCTTAAGTGCCTCCTGGTGTTAGACAATGCCCCTGGTCATCCTACAGACGTGGCAGAGCGACTTTATGGAGACATGAAGTTCATTAAGGTGAAGTTTTTGCCTCCTAATACCACTCCTCTCCTGCAGCCCATGGACCAGCAGGTTATTGCAAACTTCAAAAAACTGTACACAAAAGCTCTGTTTGAAAGGTGCTTTGTAGTGACCTCAGAAACTCAACTGACTCTAAGAGAGTTTTGGAGAGATCACTTTAATATCCTCAATTGTGTAAACCTTATAGGTAAGGCTTGGGAGGGAGTGACTAAGAGGACCTTGAACTCTGCTTGGAAGAAACTGTGGCCAGAATGTGTAGACAAAAGGGATTTTGAAGGATTTGAGGCTAACCCTGAGAGGAGTATGCCAGTTGAGGAATCAATTGTGGCATTGGGGAAGTCCTTGGGGTTGGAGGTTAGTGGGGATGATGTGGAAGAGTTGGTGGAGGAGGACAATGAAGAACTAACCACTGATGAGCTGATAGATCAACTTCAACAGCAAGAGGCCAGACCTGAGGAAACTGGTTCGGAGGAGGGGAGAGAGAAATTGAAGAAGTTGTCTACTACAAAGATTAAGGAAATCTATGCAATGTGGCTGAAAGTGCAAACCTTTATGGATGAAAATCACCCTCACACAGCTATTGCAAGCCGTGCTGGTGACTATTACACTGACAATGTTGTGAAACACTTTAGGGAAGTCATAAAGGAACGAGAGGTACAGGCCACTATGGACAGATATGTTGTGCGACAGAAGTCCAGTGACTCTGAAGCTGGTCCTAGTGGCATTAAAAGAAGAAGGAAAGTAACCCCAGAAAAGGACTTGACACCTCAAGTCTTAATGGAAGGGGATTCCCCTTCTAAACATTAAGACTCTCTCCTCCTCCCATCCTATCAATCATCACCAGATCTTCAATAAAGGTAAGTGTCATGTAATTGTGCATGCCTTTTTCAGTTTGTGTGTATTAAAATTAATATTTCATGTGGTAAAAATATTTTTTTTTCATACTTTGGGGTGTCTTGCAAGGATTAATTTGATTTCCATTATTTCTTATGGGGAAAATTCATCCGCATAACGATAATTTCGCATAACAATGAGCTCTCATGCACGGATTAATATCGTTATGCGGGGGTCCACTGTACCTTGAAAATGAGCTCAGAGTAGCAGAAATGTTTGATTTTTACCAAAGTTCAAAAGTAAACAAATCATGCCATGCATCCAATACACATCAACTGGTGAGTCTAATATTCTTTCACAAGTGTGCTGATATTATTTATACCATTTCTACACTAATGCAGTAGTCTGCATAACAGTAAATCTTCTATTTTTTGTGAGAATAAAAATTCAAAGTGGAAAACAAAAGAAATATAAGAGGGGTGTGGGACCTGACTAACGAACAAAGAACTTGTTATTTTAGTGCTAGGAATGTCTGTGTTGTTTATTCTGGACCCTATTTGGAAATTGGCATCTTCTGAAATTTGTGAAATTGGCAAAATTGCCAATTTCTAACCACTTTATTGGATAGTTGAAATTGGTAAATGGGTAGTTTCTTGTACTCATTCAATAGAAAAAAATGCAGTTCTAGCAAAATAAATATGATTTTTGTTGACTAGTACACAGGAATTGGCCAGAAATAGGGTTCAAAGTGGGTGAAATCACCGATGCCTAAACATTGGCGAGACCGCTAACTTCGCGAGAGCATAATTCCGTAAGTTTTCCATCAAATTTCAAACTTTTGGTGTCATTATGATCAGGAAACGATTCTCTATCATTTCGTAAGAAAAATAATTCCTTTTTTCCAAAACATTTTCGACCCTGAGAACAAGTTTAGGAGAGGGCCTCTCGACCCTGAAAGGGTTAAAACAGTTTAAAAACTAAGTATTTCTGGAGCAAATCATTGTAGCTTCTTACCATATTCCAAATATTCATTTGCTGCAATGTCAGCCATCATTTCATCATGAGACACAAAGTAATAATTCTTTCCATTTTCTTCATCCTTTCGTGGACTTCGAGTAGTATCTGTAACATGAGAAACTGTTAGTGAGAGCAGCAGTAAGTAGTAAAGGATTGTGAGTTCAAGTATGATAAATGCAAAAGGATGTTTAAACTGTGCAAAACAAAATATCGTAGTGTTAATCTCTATAGCATTTCGTCATTGAAAGATTGGAAGGATTTAAACGTGTTTCTAGTATGTTATAGACTGGCCCATTCTAAGATCTTTTTACTCCTGTGACTTTTGTCATAAAATTTTTTAATCCAGTCAGTCATTATTCCTACCTACGGCTATGAGCAATTGTAAATTGGAACACACACACTCCCAAATCTAGAATTACAATACTGCACATCTCGACTCTTCACTCCACTTAGGAAAGAGTTTAGGCTATTTGATTGATTACTTAATGATGAGGAATTCCTCTGTTGGCTTCAGACAACGTTAACAATTTCCTGTGCCCTGACTGGGTTCTGAAAAAAAAAGACTTAAATTAGGCCTAAAAAGCTACCTTTATTGGATAGCAGAATGTCAGAGTTTACCCTCTATCCAGCTTGATCTGTTTCATTTGAACAGTTCTGAAGAGAGAATATGTATATAATTTCACTATAATTAAGAGCTTGTGTTTTAAACTCTTAAAGAAGGTAGTATCCATTAACACTTCCATGTTCGTAGTGCAAAAGTTTGCCTGGATTATAGCCATATGTAAATTAAAATATTTGAAAAAAAAAATAGGATTATATGACATATTTTATGAAGTAAATTTTGTGAGATGAAATTATATATATAAAATAACTAATGAAAAAAGTACAATACTGTACTCTTCATATTGTCAAAGTACGCACAAAATAATTGAGTGCTCTAAGTTTGCATATAGCTCATTGATGCATGAAGCATCTTCTTAACATGTAGAAGCAAAGGCATGCCAGTACTGGTGTGATCTATATAAATTATAGGCTAGTCAACTAAAGTACTAATTTATAACTAAAATGAACAAATGACAACTAAATATTAACCAGTTACTGACACTGAACTAGTGATGACAACAAAGAATTAAAACTAATTCTACCAGACAGAGGTAGTATCTATTTTACCAGAATTTTTTCTATAAGAATGTTAAAAATAACTTTTTCCATCATAAAAAAATATTTCCAATTTCGAAGTACAGTACATAATTTAGGTTTGATAATTATTTTTTTTATAACCCATTTCCCTTTTCGGAGACTTACGTGGTATTGGGTAGGCATATTTGTCAGGATGTGAAGCTATAAGGGTATTCTTAATGTGTCGCCTCCCTACCCCATGGGCACCAAGCAGCACCAGTGTCTTCCGTCGAAATGCTGAGGGTACAAAGTTTATTAACAAAAATATACTCATACGTACTCATGAAATCACAATAATATGACTGCAAACAATCCATAGAACAAGCAGGGTTTGAACCCATGACTTGTAGTTTCAGGACTCACCATGGGTTCAAACTCCATCCATTCCCTTGTTTGTTTACTCATACGTAGCTCTGAAAAATTTCCTTGTTTTCCACTACAATTTTTACTTAGCTAAGTTATTTCAGTTGGCTAATGTTCTTTCTCAGTCTTTATTATACAATGTATTAGGCTAGTAATACTCAAAATGGAATTTATTGTTTTAGTTGAAATTGTTTTTCTATGCATAATACATTTAAGTTCAGCTGTTATATATTAACTGTTCTAATTAAATATATATGTTATTATCTTGTAGAACAAAAGTCACCTGTTTGAAGAATCATCAACCTTCACTGAAGTTTAATGACTTCCTCATAGGTAACAAGAATCATCAACTTACATGGCAGTTTTATAACTTCCTCATAGGTGACAAGATCAAGTTGGTCAAAAACAGCATTGTGTTTGGCAAGATACTTGTCTTTATGCTGTTTTTTCTTCCGACCAAAGAATGAGCAGTTCACTGAAATACAAAAGAAATCTGAAGATTATTAAACCAAACAATAAGCAAAGCAATTAGTTGAGATGGTGGTTTTACAGGGAAAGAGCATCAGCAGCATAGAGGGCAGTGAAATCTGAAAGCACAAGTTAAATAGTATGATTTATTTTTCAAGATCACCAGACAAAGGCATTGAATGTTGTCCTGAGGTTCAGTTGGTAATGCTCTCGCCTCACACACTGAGTGTCCATGGTTCAGTCCCCAGCATGGATGGAAACACTGAGCATGTTTCTTTACAGTTGCTGTCCCTATTCACCAAGCAATAAGTAGGTACCTTCTTGTAGTCAACTGGTTTGGGTGGCATCCTGGGGGACAAGCCTGAAGGAACTCAATGGAAATAAGATACAGTCCTCAGTGATGCATTGACTTAGATTATTCCGAGTGGCTAACCTTCCAGGTTAAAAATCCAAACAAACCTTGTGTTAACTATAGTAATAAGTGAGAAATAAAATTAGCCCTTGAAAATAAAGATAAAGTAGTGAAAGAGACACAGCAAAAGGAGACCTTTATTAGTGTACTAATAAAGATTTCTTTTTATCACTTGTCAGCCATGCCATACTTTAACATAACAGACCTCTTTGTAATGGATTATGGAAATATAAAACAAAATCTCCAAAGTCAAATAATTTGGAAACAATTGACAAAGTCCATTGGTTACATATTTGCCCATTATTGTTACAGTCACAGCAAAATAATTTCTTATTTATTCATCACAACTGCCTTTACTGACCACCCACTTCCCCCATATTAGTCTGTTATATAGAGGGTTTACTGTAAAATTAAAGAAAAAGAATGGCAACAATCCTGGATGACTGTTGGTAATGTATACAGAATTGGCCATCAACTATATCTTTGAAGTCTGTGCAACGAGGAACAGCTGGTTGGAAGGGAAGTTTGTTTAATATTATCTTTTGGAATATAAGTAATTAAGAAAAACAAATAATTCAGATCCTGGGTTGTGTGTAATTATAATTAATGAGAATATATGGGTGGATTTTAGTTTAAGTTCATCAAAGAGAAACTTGCTTTGTTGAGAGGGTAAGTGAAAATTATACCCCCCTCCCTGCCCATCTTTTCTTCCTGCCCAGCCAGGTCACCACGGTAGTGCTGTACCTTGCTCACCTGCCACACACATTTTCCTCATGTCTCAACAGGCCACCAAAGGAGGATGCAGTGCCCCATCTCCATACACATACATTAGAATTTATTCAAAAACAAAATCTTGTAAATATACGGTAGAACATTTAAGTGAGATCATGAATCTCCTCCAGCTCCTCAGAAGCTGGATTGGACCCAAGGATACACCAGTCATGTATACTCTGGATGGCCACACTGATATTCTGGGACAAGAGGGTGGCAGCACTTCTGTCCCTAGTGGTGTTGATAAGGTTGGAATCAAGTTCTTGGAGGAAATGTGTTGCACGTTTCTCCATAATTCATCTGAGACTGAATTCTTCTCTGCGATCAGTACAGTGGCATGCCTAAGTGGCACAAGTGGCACATACCCTGGGTGCCACTTGAAGGGGGGGGGGTGCCACTGAGCAGTTTTTATTAAAGTCAAACAAGCCATCCTCAAATAGCAAAAAGTTTTCTTCAGATGTATGATCTGTCTTTAATTATCATGGTTGAGAAGTACTAGGATGGCTAGATTGTTAAACCACTTATATAAATTATTAGGTAAAAATACAGTGCTGGGAGCTACATGACAACATACCTCACGATACCACTGTTCAGTGCCAACTGGCAATAAGACCATTTTCCTGTGCAAACTAGGGAGGTAGTCTAGAATTTTGTGCAAAATCTATGAAATTTAATGTTCTTAATAAAAGTGCCATTTCCTTATTTCAGAGCTACTGTGTAAGAAGACTTATGAAATGTTTCTTCATGAGAAAGAAGGAAAGTGGTGTCGAAGAGATGAAGGTTGGAGGCAGAGGAAGCCAAGTCAAGCAAGTTCTTCATGCCCTTCTTTGAAAAGCCCAGAACAAGTTGTTTGACACATTCCACGTAGTCGCCTGCTACAAGTTTGTTACAATCTGAAGGTGCATCAAGTAAAAATGTGTCACAAGCTGAGAAAGAAGTCAAGTCTGATAAATCCGAGTATGATAAAATTAAAAGTAAGGCTGCCAGAGAGAATGTGGACATGACAGGAGGGAAAGACAGTGGTGGTGATGTTGAGTTTATTGATGAGATTTTACCTGAAAAGATTGAACCTGATGACACTGAACCTAGTGAACTGGATCATGTTGAAGATCCTCGAACTGTCATACAAGAAATGATTGAACAGCATGACATTGTACTTTTGAAGTACAATAAGGATACTGGAAAAGCAGTTCTGCCTTACACACTGAGAACAGAAATAAAGCAGGGTTCAAAGTATTTCAAGAAGAGTGAGGGGCCTTTCCTACCAACAAATAGCCACTCAATGAACAAAAATTGGTTATACGAAACTGGGAAATAGTCGTAGTGAGGAAGTGACTCACTAATGGCTGGTCTATTCCCCTTCTAAAAAGTCTGCATTTTGTATTTGTCATCTTCTCTATTACCGGTCAAACCATCAATCCTCATTGGAGCAGGAAACTGGATTCAACCAGTGGAAAGCACTTGATAGGATTAGTGTTCGTGAAAATACTAAGAATCATTGGGAGTGCTTTACACAGTGGAAAGAAATGGAAAGAAATTTAGCTGAAAACAGAAGAGTTATTGAGGTGGAACTTTAGTCACAGATTGAGAAGGATAAGCAGAAATGTAATGATATCTTGACGAGAATCCTTCACTGCATAAAATTCCTTGTGACTCAGAACCTGGCTTTGCAAGGATACAGGGAGTCACTTCAGCTGGATGATGACTCCAGTGTGGGAAATTTCCTTGGCTTACTGAAACTACTGGCCATCTTTGACCTTGTCATGAAAGAACACCTCACTCCTGTGGAAATTAATCCTGGATCCACATTTTATTTTTCACCAAGTGTCCAGAATGAATTCATCCACTTGGCATCCTCTGTTTGCCAGAGTTTACTGAGAACCTTTCATAAAACCAAGTATACTATGATCTCATGTTTGACTCAATTCCTGATCAGGCAGACCATAAGCATGTCAGTAGTGAGTGAGAGATGTGGAAGTTGATTTTGAGAGGAAAACAGTCCATGTTAGAGAGTCTTTTCTTGGTTTTATCCAGATAAGCCAGAAGGATCCTGAGAGCTTGGTTGAAGACATCATGAAAAAACTAGAGAAGGACAAAATGGAGCTACAAAATTGTCAGTCACAGTTTTATGACAACTCTGCTGTGATGGCTGGACACTAAGTGGTGTTCATTAAAAACACCGTGGTTCAGTCTCTATGCTGGGGACTGAACCACGGACACTCAGTGTGTAAGGCGAGAGCACTACCCACTGAGCCTTAGGATAACATACATTGCTTTTCGCAGTGTTTGTGAAATGCGACAATCACTCAGTCAACTTGGTGGGTGTACATGCAACCACGAAGGATACAATGATGGCTACTTTTTATTGGAACAATCGATGGTCTCTGTGTGGTCTCTCGTTCAACAAAGCACTGGGAAAAACTCAATAAAACGCAGTGCCAGTGGTTGTTAAGTCGGAGTCTGAAATCAGGTGGAGTGCAATGACAGAAGTAGTGAAACCTGTCAACAAGTACTTTGAGGAGTTACTTCAAGTTCTCCAGGACATGATAGACAATGAAAATGAGATCAATGAAACAAGAAGTGGTGAAAGACAGCTGTATAACTGCGCAATGAGTTATGATTTTCAGACTTTGCTAGAAGTACTCATTCACATTGACCATATTCAAAAGAGGCTGCAGGATCTTAGCATGAACTTCCACGATGATGCCTTGGATTTGAAAGCCCTATTGAGATCATTTTGATGATGAAAGAGAAGTGTTGGTCAGTGAGTCACTCAAAGAAGGACTTGGCCTTTGTCAAGAATGGAATATCGAAGATGAAAGATGTCAAAGACGAAAGAAAAATGAATGGCTGATGAGAACTTACGAGACGCTGGGTTAAAAGCCACAAAGGAAATGGAAAGTCATGAAGGGAACACTTGACCATCTTCATAGGGAAATGGATGAAAGGTTCGCTCATTTGCACGACACTGATGCCAGTTTGCCCAAATTTTCACACTTCTTCATTAGGTCATTACTGTTGGTTCTGCAACACAGTCCTTGACATCAAGAAGGAACTCAAACTTACCTGGAGGGAGTTTTGGGGATCAATGCCCCCCACAGCCTGGTCCGTGACTAGGTCTCGCTCTGGATTAGGGTCTGATCAACCAGGCTGTTACTGCTGGTCTCACATAAACCGATGTACGAACTACAGCCCGGCTGGTCAGGTACTGATTTAAGGTGCCTGTCCAGTGCCTTCTTGAAGACAGTCAAGAGCCTACTGGTATTCCTCTTTATGTATGCTGGGAGGCAGTTGAACAGTCTTGGGTCCCTGACTCTTATTGTGTTGTCTCTTGGCACACAGGGGTCATCCCACACACACTAAAAACAACAAACATAGCCCCACTCCACAAAGGTGGCAGTAAAGCAATTGCAAAGAACTACAGACCGATAGCACTAACATCCCATATAAAAATCTTTGAGAGGGTTCTAAGAAGCAAGATAGCCAACCACCTAGATACCCATCAATTACACAACCCAGGGCAACATGGGGTTAGAATAGGTCGCTTTTGCCTGTCCCAGCTACTGGACCACTATGACAAGGTCCTGGATGCTGTAGAGGATAAACAAAATACAGATGCAGTATACACAGACTTTAGAAAAGCTTTCGACAAGTGTGACCACGGTGTAATAGCACACAAAATGCAGGATAAAGGAACAACGGGAAAAGTCCGTAGATGGATCTACAACTTCCTGACAAATAGAACACAAAGAGTAATAGTAAACAGAGTAAAGTCCCAGGCAGCCATGGTAAAAAGCTCTGTTCCACAAGGCACAGTACTCGCTCCCATTCTATTCCTCATCCTCATTTCTGACATAGAGATGTAAGCTATAGCTCCGTGTCTTCCTTTGCGGATGACACCCAGATCACCATGGCAGTGACCTCCATCAAAGACACTGCGAGACTCCAAGCGGACATGAACCAAATCTTCGAATGGGCCACTCAAAACAATATGAAGTTCAACGAGGAGAAATTTCAACTACTCAGATATGGAAAACTTGAAGAAATTAAAAATGTGTCAGGGTATACCACAAATTCTAACCATACAATAGAGCGGAAAAGTAATGTGAAGGACCTGGGAGTGATAATATCAGAGGATCTCGCCTTCAAAGACCACAATAATGTATCTACCTCATCCGCTAGGAAAATGATAGGATGGATAATGAGAACCTTCAGAACTAGGGACACCAAGCCCATGATGATTCTCTTCAAATTGCTTGTGCTCTCTAGGTTGGAATACTGCTGTACACTAATGGCCCCCTTCAAAGTTGGTGACATTGCAGACCTGGAGAGTGTACAAAGAACTTTCACAGCACACATAAGTGCGATAAGGCACCTAATCTACTGGGAACAGTTGAAGGTCCTTGATCTGTATTCCCTCAAATGCAGGCAAGAGAGATACATGATAATATACACTTGGAAGGTCCTGGAGGGATTGGTACCAAATCTGCACACGAAAATCACTCCATATGAAAGCAAAAGACTCGGCAGATGCAACATTCCCCCGATAAAAAGCAGGGGCGCCACGAGTACACTGAGAGAGAACACAATAAATGTCCGGGACCCAGACTGTTCAATTGCTTCCCAGCATACATAAGGGGGATTACCAATAGACCCCTGGCTGTCTTCAAGAAGGTACCGGACAGGCACCTAAAGTCAGTACCTGACCAACTGGGCTGTGGTTTGTACATCAGCTTGCGTGCAGCCAGCAGTAACAGCCTGGTTGATCAGACCCTGATCCACCATGAGGCCTGGTCTCACACCGGGCTGCGGGGGCACTGGCCCCCGAAACCCTCTCCAGGTAAACTCCAGGTAAACTTGTGCCCCCCCCTCTTCATTGGGGAGGTGTGGCATCTCCTGCCAAGTCGTTTGCTTTCATAGGGAGTGATTTTCGTGTGCAGATTTGGGACTAGTCCCTCTTGGAAAATCCTAACCTGTGTTACAACGCTGATAGTAACGACCTAAAGAAGTGTGAAAATTTGGGAGAATTGTACATCCCTGATGCTGGTGGACAGCAGCTATATGAAGAAAATTTGGATTGTAGCATGTTGCTATCAAATTCGAATTCAAATTCAAATTCAAAGTTTATTCTCTATAAGGATTACAATGCTGAGTTTACAGAAATTTGGTTATTGTGTGGTTTACATGTAGTAAAATAGTGATTACAGAGTGTACCACTAGAACGCTTAGCATGGCTAGGCATTTCGGGCAGACTTAGTTTTATTCTTAATTGTAAAATATTACAAATTATGAGGTAAGTTGGTATTATGGCTAAGTGACTAAATACTAGTTTGTGAGTTTAGCAATGTAAATGCTTTTGTTTTGGCACAGTACATAGTTTCAGTATTGGAGTATCACAGGATTCATTATTTTAAGATTGAGATTAATATTTCTGTTTATGGTCAAATGAGTGAGCGAGTGTAAGTGTGAACCACCAGGTGGTATTCGTGTAGTTAGTTGACGGGGTGTATCAGGGAGATAAGATGTTTTCTAATGGTAGTTTTGAAGGTGATGAATGTGTCTGCAGTTCTAGAGTTCTCAGGTAGGGTATTCCAGATTTTAGGGCCTTTGACATACATTGAATTTTTGTAAAGGTTTAGTCGGACACGGGGAATGTCGTAGAGATGTTTGTGTCTGGTGTTATGCCTGTGGGTTCTGTCACAACTATCAAGAAAACGTTTTAGGTCAAGGTTGATATTAGAGTTTAAGGCCCTGTAGATGTAGATTGCACAGTAGTAAGTGTGGATGTACTGAACTGGGAGTAAGTTTAGGTCTATGAAGAGTGGGGGGGGGGGTTGCCAGGGATGGGATTTAGTGATTATTCTTACTGCAGCTTTTTGTTGGGTTATTATTGGCTTTAGGTGTGTTGCTGCAGTTGATCCCCAAGCACAAATAGCATAGGTGAGGTATGGATAAATAAGTGAGTGGTATAGTGTGAGAAGGGCATTTTGCGGCACGTAGTATCGTATCTTGGAGAGGATCCCAACCGTTTTGGATACTTTTTTGGTTATATGCTGGATATGGGTGCTGAAATTCAGGTTGTTGTCAAGGTATAAGCCTAGGAATTTGCCCCCATTATTTCTGGTAATTAGAGTGTTGTCAATCTTAATGTTAATTTGTGCATCTCCTGCTCTGCTACCAAACATAATATAGTAGGTTTTGTCAGTGTTAAGCGTAAGTTTATTGGCTGTCAAGTCAAAACAACATGAAAATATCAAGACCTGAAGAACTTCTCAAATTTATTGTTCAGTATGGAGATGAGGGCATCTTCCCCAGTCTTCTCACTGCTATTCAGATAACACGAGCCTCCACGGTCAAGGCAGACTCTGAACTTGCTCTGCAAAGTGTAGGAAAAGAGACTGAAAAAACTGAATCTGACCACATCATAGACCAATGGACATCAGTGAAAGCCAGGAAGGTGCAGTTGTAATTTTCATGAAGTGCCGTAATTTGTTAACTAAAAGATTAACGAGCTTGACTTGTATTTTTGAGCTGATTTTATGGTAAAGTTATCTAAAAATGTTTGGATGGGCGCAATTTCAGTGCTTGCCACGAGCGCAAATTTCCATAAATATGCCCCTGGATCAGTAGTACCTCCATTTCTCCACACTATAATGTAGGTGTAAGCCAGGGTGGACATCCAGATCTAGATCAAAGTTGAGAGTCTTCTCCTCTTCCAGGGATAGAGTGATGTCATCACGGTAGTTAGTTGGATTACTGAATACTAGGAATCTGGGTTCCTTCTCAGCTAGGCACACACATGGAGGTCCGGAGTTCGAATCTCCTCGGTATGGCTGGAAAACATTAGGGGCGTGTTTCCATAAGACACCTGCCATCCCTGTTCACCCATCAGTGTAAAATAGGTACCTGGTGTGGGTCGCATCCTGGAACAAAACTGACTTAATTTGTCCGAAATGCTCAGCATAACAAGCGGCTTTCTATATAGTAGTATGTCATTGATGTCAGCCAGACCTGTATACCTTGTACATATACTTGTTGTAAATCAAGATATTATTATTATTATATTATTATTATTATCTTGATGATGTTGATTTTGTTTTCTTGAATGTCATCCCTTGGAGTTAAGGCAGTTTAGATAAAGTAAACCATATTGGTCAGTTTGCATTTTGCTTAAAATACACTTATATTCAGTGTGGATTAGGGCAGCAAGGTGGAGAAACACTGCAATACAGAGAGTCTTCGGGCTGAGACATATGCCCATTACTGACATAGGAACTATTAGGATGTCTCCAGAAGTGAGATTTACTAATAGCCTTGAGACGAGCAATCTCCCTGGCCAATAATGCAACAGCGAGCATGTTGTATACTTTTCTGTAATGGGGTTGACCCAGCTGGACTGCACGTAGACCAGCATCACAGCTGGTTTTGGTAGTGGTGTGATGAGAATCTCCCAGTAATTAATGACTAGTGCAGCTGGGGTCTTATACCCCTGCTACACCAACCAGTTCATCTGGAATTTGTTTCATCAGGTTATCTTATGCCATGGAGGAGGAAAAAGCTGCCAGGGTGATTTGAGAGACTGTACATATTCCCAGTCCACCAAGTCTGACTGGGAGTGAGGCTAACTAGTACTGTCTATATTCAAGGGAAAGGTTCAAATCGGTTTCTGACATGGTCTTTAGAATGGTGTCATATTCTGTAGGTTTAGGATTGTTGGTGGATGGGACATGTTACAAGAAGTAGGTGAACTTAGGGAGGGACAGGCATCTAATAAGTAGGATGAAGGTATCATGTGCATCAGTGTCTCCAGTCCAGCCTTCCATCTTCCCGAGGTTGAAGATTTTTTTTTCAGTGAATCAGGTCAGTGGCGTTGGTACCAAGAGGAGTGCCAAAGAGAGTATTGTCAGCTGGATCACTGGATAGTGTTCATGGCAAGGCAACATTGATCTGATCAATGACCTGTCAATTGGTGGAGACTATTTCACATTTGGTGGTTAAAGATAGGCCTAAATTCTCTCCAAGTTTTTTTTTATATTTTCCTAATGTCCTTTAGGAGGGATTCTGAAGTTACAGCCAGAGTGTCATCCAAGAAGATACTGAGCTCCCTATACAGCACTCCAGTGACTTCCTTAATAACCAGGCAGAAAATTAGAGAAGAAAATGGGTTTCCCTGCTGCACACCTTCTCCAAACGTTCTCCAAACAGGAGTTTAGAGGTGCAACTATAACAGGATTGGATGAATGCATAGAGGGAAGGGAAATATCTGTGAATACCAGAGTACAGATTCCCTTTTAAGCTGAAAAAACTTTGACTAAATTGGAAAAGGCCAATTTAATCAAAACTTTTTCAACTGTAAAGTTAGTAATTTAAGCCCGTGTTGCATAGGCAGCTGCCTCATAGTTTTGTTGAAGTATTGCAGCTGCATCATGATGCCCCATCATCACCACTACTACAGCAACACGACGTCAGAGGAAGTTGCCAACAGCAATGACCCCAATCCATTCATCATTTTTTCTTAGGGCACACAGCAATGCACCGAAAGACAGAGGGGGGACTAATGGTCTCAGGGACGCCACCAGCCAGGTACATATTAGCAAAATTAGTAAGTTCGGGCAACATCACCAAGTGTTGGATTCAGTATTTGCTTTATGTGATGTGGCCTTGAACCAGTGATGCCACTACCTGAGCCAGGTGAGAATAACATAGCAGCTTTATGCACTTATGACTCTTGAAAGGTCAAAGGTTTTATGCCTGTAGCACTGTCAGGGAGGTCGGTGTTAGTGTTTAAAGCTCTGGATGGGTAGTTCTCCCAAAAAAGCTTTCATTGTATTAGAATCCCTTGGAGCAATGGTATCACCACTAGTAATTAACCAAATTGTACCAGTAATATTTCCCCTCGCCTATTCTCTTGCTAATTTATGCTCTAAGTTGTGAGGCTTCAGGTGTACTTTTGTTTGCAATTCCCCGGCAGATGTTTTTCACATTAGAGGGAATGTGGATGAGGTTCTTATCTCTAGGGAATTCAATGAGTGCCCTAATAGTAGATGTTGTAACAGACTTGCCCCTTCTTGGTGGGATATGAAGACAGGCATTAGCAAACAGCAGGAGGATAAGCCAGGATACAGTGATTGGTGGAGCATCATTACCTTTTTTCAAGAGGTAAGTGAATTCGGCAGTAGCTTGCAAGCGAACTGCTTGGGGGATGAGTGGCAGCGTTCTGGTAGATGTTAGTTTCATACAAGATGTGACAGTAAATACTGTGCTGAGGTGAAGTCTGGGATGTTGTTGGCTCTGTTGAGAGGAGCTGTCGATTGTTGCCCTCAACTAGACTCCTTGAGGCACTGGGACATTCAGAAGAATTGCATCTGTGAAACAGTGATACTCACAGGGTTTAGGGCACACTCCCTATTGCAAACCTGATAGGTGTCTCTTTGATGAACATCACGACACTCTTGACTAGAACCCTCAGAACTTGACAGGGCTTGCAACATGGCTGGACTGGGCTTGGGGGAACAAACATGCACATGCATGTATGTATGTGTATGTATTTACCTTTGATATATCCTTGATGAGTTTCGAGAGTTTTTCTACTTCCAGAGCCCGGCCGTGGGCCCAGGCTTGTCTAGTGTTTGCCTGGTCAATCAGGCTGTTTCTACTGGCAACCCACTGGCCCACATATCCATTACAGCCCTGGTTGATCAGGCATTTGGTGAAGATACTTATCCAGTTTCCTCTTGAAGACTTCTACACTTGTCCCAGCAGTGTTTCTGATATCTTCTGGTAAGATACTGAACAATCTGGGACCACTGGTATTAATACGACCATTTCTTGTGGTGCCCAAGACGCCAATGGCCCTCACTGGGATTATTTTGTACTTCCTCCCATAGGTTGTTATAACAGTGTGCAGATTTGGGGCAAGGCCCTCAAGTACTTGCCAGGTAACATGTATCTCTCTCCGCTCCATTCAGTACATATTAAGGATTTTGATGTTTCCCTATTAATTTAAATACTTTATTGGCTCTATGCAGGCTATAAATGATCACTGCATCTGTTCTAGTTATCATATTTCCCCCGATCTGATTGAAGTCATCATCACTGAAAAATACTCGAAACAAGACAGCAAAAGCGATTTGAACAGTGTTACCATTGGCAAAATATCCCTTGTTTTGAAAGTTCTCTTTATCTACCCCGTCATTTTCCTCGTTGTCATGACATCTGTCTTAGTGTTCTTTGAAAGATAGGTCAGCCAAAATTATTATTCCCAGGTGTTTCACGTGTTCCTTTCATTCTGTTTGATGATCCTCTTGAGGGTTTGTATACACTGTCCCTTTGGAGTTAATTTTTTTCCTTATCTAAGCAGCTGAAACTAATCACCAGTGAACGTCACATTCTCCACTGCCCACTGGAAAAGTTAGTTTAATATCTTTATTATACACCCCATACCCATCCTGTGGGCGGTAGTCCAAAGATTACAGAGGTACATAATGGGTCCAGGGACTGGACCCCAAAGTTATGATAGCGTCTTTTTTGTTTCGGGCTGTGGTTCGTGCGTTGGATTGCGTGCAGCCAGCAGCAACAGCCTGGTTGATCAGGCCCTGATCCACCATGAGGCCTGGTCACACAGACCGGGCCGCGGGGGCGTTGACCCCTGGAACTCTCTCCAGGTAAACTCCAGGTACCCAGGTGACTTTCATTCTTACGTTGGTGTCAGACGCAAATGATGATACATTCCCCTCAAGGAAGGTTCCTTGACGCTGATGAGGGGCACTTGATCTAAGGAATTGGATTTGTGCTCCGGTTCCCTGAATGGAGCCTGAATACCTTCCATTTCGCCCACATGCGCTGTATAGTCCTACGGGTTTAGCGTTCCCCATAATTATAATAAATTGTACAAAACTATGGCGAGTGTTTTTATCGATGTTTACTATGATGGGAAACAGTAGGGACACCAGTACTGAGCTTTTTACCTCTATAATGCTGGATTTGGTGTTTACCAAAAAATCTGTCAGAAAGTTGAAAATCCATCTGCTTACTTTCTCCGTTGTAAAGTGTGGAATTTGGAGGGAGCACACATGTGGCACGACAGCTGCAGGGAGTCTTGAGAATAACTCATGATCAAAGAGGGTCAAGACTGAACAAGATTCAAGTGTGAATACATGAGGAAGAATTCAGTACAGCTAAATGCCACTTCAGTGCAGCATTCACATGAAAAAAAAGTGGAAGTGTTGTGCAGTTTGAGTGTTTGGTGGATGGTGTAAACAGAGAGAGAGTGTGTGAGTGTGTCTGTAGCTGGGGTGCCAGTGGAGACATTCAAGTTTATAAATTTGTTTAGGTATAGGTACACAAGTACTGTTATACAAATTTAGGTGATTACAATTATCATACATAGTAATATATGTTAATTACCTAGGATAACTCCCCAAAAATCTGACAAAGTGACTAATTACAAGGATCCCAAAGGAAATTATCTTATTTAAAGTTTAGCTCTAAGGTATAGCAGAAATCAATCATGATTAAAAACTTAAAAATTAAAACAATTAAACAATTGTGTAAAAATCATTGCAGCAAAAAAAGGTACAATAGAAATAAAGTGAACCGAGTTATTTACATGAACATTAAATAGAGGAAATCAGCTTACAGTAATAGCTACACCAATGTTAACTATACAGGAAATTATTTTCCTCCTGTTCTGTAGCTTCATTCATTAGGTACCTTTTAGCTCTCTTCCTAAACTGGCTTATGCTAGGACAGGCTTAACATATGCAGGGAGTCCCTGTATATGTACAATAAAAGGTGTTTGACGCCTGACCACCTACCGTAGGTATTACAAAACTGTGTTCATTTCCCCTAGTACCATACTGGTTTGGTTCCTAACCTTGACAATCTTCGTAGCAAAATTTTCTGCACACTGGTTGTGAGCAATTTTATAAACATGATTTAACTTCAGTTCCTTTACTCTGTCTTCAACACTCCGCAAATCCAGTTGTTGTAATTTATCCTGGCCTACATGTTCTCTTGGTCCCAGGTCCAGGATGAATCTCACCTTTTTGTTACCGGTGATTTGTAGTTTGTCTTTCAGTTTTTTTTTTAAAGCAGAGTACCATAAAGAGGAAGAACAATCTACATGACGTTTTTACTACATTGTTGACTGTCCTGACAACCTTGGCTCAAAGGGAATTCCCGGATATTTCACTGAAGATACTGAAGTGATGGGTTTCCCGTTACACTGGACATTAAAAATATTTACCCTATTCAGTTTACTTTTCGTGCCAAAGAGCATGGCTTGTTTTTCCGAGGTGTAGCGGTAGTTTGTTAGTCTGTTAACTATTTCTTGCAGAGCTCGAGTTGCAGAGATAGCACATTAGTTATATCTTTTGTGTGGTTACCTGAGATTAACAGAGCACTGTTATCTGCATACAACAGCTCACACTTGACACTGATGGGCATGTCATTCACATAACATAAAAACAATAAGGGACCCAGAATACTACCTTGGGGAACCCCACATGCTATCGGTATGAGTTCTGATTCTGCATTATTGATCTTAACAATTCGTTTTCTGTTGCTCAGGTTAAGACTTTAAACCAGTCTACAGACTCCATGCCGATAGCTTGTACTTTCTTACATAATATATTATGGTTAACGAAATTTGAGTTCTCAGGTAGTCCATCAGATTAATTGCGGAGGTACTGGTCAAGTTAAGATCTGAAACCTGATTGGTAACCATGGATGATAATTTTGTCACTAAGATACTTAACTACTTGACAATACACCGCTTTCTCTAGAATCATGGACCTCACACTGAGTACCTATAGTTGCTGATGTCAGACCTACTGCTTCTCTTGAGGATGGGAATAACTCTGACCTCCTTGAACCCTTCTGGTACAGTATTGGTGGTGATGGACAAATTTATTATGTGTGCAATGGGGATTGGTATTTCACAGGCATTATCTTTAGGAATTTGGCTGGGATGTTATTTGGTCCAGTGCTTTTAGTTGGGTTTAACATACTTCTTTTCACACAAAGTCATAAGATACAACTAATAATTGGAAACTGGGGTGACGCACTCATGGCATCCCTGCTTTTCAGTGGAAGGATGTTACACCGCCTGGTGAGTCTTTTGGTTTCATAAAGAGTGATTTTCGTGTGCAGATTTGGGACTGTTCTAGCTAGGATTTTCTAAGTGTATATTCTGATGTCTCCTGCATTCCAAGGACTACAGGTCAAGGGACTTCAACTGTTCCCAGTAATGAGATGTTGTGTTGTACTTATGCATGCAATGAAATTTCTCTATATTCTCCAGGCCTGCATGGCTTAGCGCTTCTTTTTGATTATAATAATAATAATAATCCAGGCCTGCAATTTCGCCTGCCTTGAAAGAGGCCTTTAGTGTACAGCAGTACTTCTGCTTATAACAAGCAACAGTTGTATAGAATGGATTGAAACAATTTGCCACTTTGGTTGAATCATGCCATACCTTGTTATCAGTATTTAGCACTGTTAGATCTATCTTCGGGTTTATGGCTATACCTTAGCGTTTTTATTTGTTGCTAAAGTTTTCTAAGGTTTTTGAGCAATAGTGCTTTGTCTTTGCTCTTTTTATAAGCCTCTGCACTCTGTTTCTTATCATGTGAAATTCATTCAGTGCTTCAATATCCTGCCTGTTTGTCCTAAATCTTTTTAGCAACTGATCCTTGAATTTGATATTATTTAATATCTCGACAGTTATCCAGGGTTGGCAGTGAACATGGCTCTGAACTTTTCACAGGTATTATTTACCTCGGTGCAGCTTTTGAACACAGTTTAATCACAACTGTATAGCCTACTTACCAGTGTTTCTTTAATGTAGCTTCTAGTTGATCTCATTTTCATTGTCCTGTGTAGGCCTATCCGTTCCTTATTAATTTTCTTGTTGCAGATTTTTAAGTAATAAAACGATCACTAAGGCCTATGGTTATGACGTCCGACTGACTAATGGTATCAGAGCAGTTACAATGTGGTCAAATTCGGTGGCTGAGAATTGTGTGTTCCGGATTGGCGCATTAATTGAATGTAACTCTTTAATTCTAGAATTTGCTTGTACCTATTACATAGCTCGTTATTTTGTTGTTGATGACAGATATTGAAGTCTCACAGTTTTGTCTCACAACTGTGCTCAATTCTGGACAAGACTCGAAAAGTTTTCTAAGAACTGATCATAGTTGGGAGGGCGGTAACTAGTACCTACTAGGATGGATTTAGTCTTGGGCAGCAACACCTCGAACCATAGAATTTCCACTACTTTTTCTATTACTATCCAAGTGTTTTATATTGTGGCCTTCTATTGTAACTTCGTTGTCAGTTACCGTGTCATCTAACCAGGATTCAGAGGTGGATATTACCGCTGCCTTAGTCTTATTTGTTAGAATCTTAATCTCTATCATTTTGGGTAAAAATAACCTAGCATTGACACGAACACAGTGAAGACCTTCTCTTTTGAAGCACTCATAACCAATAAATGTCAAAGGTTCATTTGCTACAGAAAAGTTTGACACATCATCAAGGTCAACACTAAAAATGAGTAATGGAATTAAAGTTCATTTGTTGCATAAAAGATGATGTGAAGCACCGTTAACCTAACCTAACATCTGTTGTGCACCCAACCCGTACACAATTCACATATACAATATTTACCGTTCTTCCTCCGACTCTTAGTACAGTGTAGACATACTGATTTATTGCTTACATAGTTATGTTTAATGTTTTTTGGTCTGGTAACAACACGACTCTGTGGCCCACGTAGTCTTAAGCATACATTACAAAGTTGGTTACTACTTGACAGACTTACATATATACACCTACCTCCGAGGTCATCAACCATGAGCCCAATCAATTTTGTAATTGATGAATGCTAATGTATGGAAATATTACAGAGATAATGTGTAGAGTTTGATGAAACGAGTGACTGGTCAATGTCTGTCATAAGTCACAGGGAGTGAGTGGAAGTTGTGTTGTTGGAGGGGAGAGAGCTGCACATTCAGTGTTAACTGCAATACAATACAATTTTTATTTCTTTATGTACAAATAATTTAGTTTACATGTAATAAAACACTGGTGCACACCGCTGAGTTATCAGTGCACAGAACCTCATCTTTCACAATGTGTATGACGCAAACAATATCGAGTATGTCATAAGCAAAACAGTGTGAACAACATTAATACTACTGTAAGTCCGAGTACGGGAACATTTTGCAAGTGCATTACAATCCGCTTACCTCCCTTCCCATCTGGCCAGCCAGACGACAATAATAGTGCTGCTGCACCTCACCCACCTTCCACATACGTACCTTCCTTTCATACTTAACCAGACCACCGCAGTAGGATGCAGTATCACTGCCACCCACTATACTTCCTTGTTACCTCCAACATGTTGATCCCCTTCCACACCCTTGCTTTACCCAGCGTACTGAACTTTGTTCACAAACACTATTTGGATGGATGCTACTAAGGAGAAAGCCGGCAGCTAACATGGGGTCAACTTTCGTAGGGAGTGATTGCAGTGTGCAGATGCGGGAGTAGTCTCTCTAGAATTTTCCAGGTGTAAATTATGATATGTTTTTCTTGCCAACATTCCAAGGAGTACAGATCAAGTTACTGCAAAACAAGTGACTTAAAGAGGACCATCACTGGCTTGGCATCCCTTGTTTTGAAGGTTCTCATTATCCATCCTATCGTTTTTCTAGATGTGACAGTGACATTGTTGTGATCTTTTGAAAGTGAGTTCCCCTGACAATGTAACTCCTAAGTCCTTCACATTAGTTTTCTGCTCTATTGTGTGTTAGAATATGATATATACTCTGATCTAACTATTATGTCCAAGTTTTCCATAATGGAGTAATTGAAATTTGTCCTCATTAAACTTTATATTGTTTTCTGTGGCCCATTGGAAGACTTGGCTTATATTCTCTTTAAAATTTGCAGTCCTCAATGGATGACACTGTCATTCATGGAGATTCTAGTATCGTCAGCAAAGGACACTGTGCTGTAGCTTGCATATCTGTGTCCCGTGGCCTGGTAGGTAACACTCTCGCCGCACACAGAGTGTTAGTGGTTTGATTTCTGGCAAGGGTGGAAACACTGGGCGTGTTTCCTTACACCTTCTGTCCCTGTTCACCTAGCAAGTAAGTAGGTACCTGGGTGTTAGTCGACTGGTGTGGGTCGCTTCCTGGTGGACAAGATTGAAGGACCCCAGTGGAAATAAGACACAGTCCCTCGATAACGCACTGACTTTCTTGAGTTATCCCAGGTGGCTAACCCTCTGGGGTTAAAATTCCAAACAAAATCTTATCATATGAGGATGGGGAAAAGGATGGGGCGAGTAGTGTACCTCATGGAACAAAAGTTTTCACTGTGGCTGCCTCAGACTTAACTCTGTTTATTATTACTCTTTGTTCTATTGGTTAGAAAGTTGAAGATCCATCAACCCACTTTTACCATAAGAAGGGACACTGCAGCAGGCCTACTGACCCATGCGAAGCAGGTCCAAATCTCCTACCGGCCTAAGCCAATGACCTAACCTTCACATCCACTTAAAGAAGGAGAAGGCATCAGACCTATTAGCACAAGCTAGTCAGTTTCAGCTCACACCCATCAACATCCACCCATGTATTTATCTAAGCTATTTTTCAAACGACACAATGTTTTACCTTCTATGACGGTACTCGGGAGTTTGTTCCACTCATTCACAACTCTGTTGCCAAACGAGTTCTTTCCTACATCCTTCCTGAATCTAATATTTTCCAACTTAAAACCATTGCTGTGAGTCCTGTCTTGGCTAGATATTTTTAGCACACCATTTTCCCTTTATTTATTCCCGTTTTCCATTTATACACCTCAATCATTGCAGACACTGCAGACATTGCAGACACTGCAAAGCTCCAGGCGGACATCAACCAAATCTTTCAGTGGGCTGCAGAAAACAATATGAAGTTCAACGATGAGAAATTTCAATTACTCAGATATGGTAAACATGAGGAAATTAAATCTTCATCAGAGTACAAAACAAATTCTGGCCACAAAATAGAGCGAAACGCCAACGTCAAAGACCTGGGAGTGATCATGTCGGAGGATCTCACCTTCAAGGACCATAACATTGTATCAATCGCATCTGCTAGAAAAATGACAGGATGGATAATGAGAACCTTCAAAACTAGGGAGGCCAAGCCCATGATGACACTCTTCAGGTCACTTGTTCTATCTAGGCTGGAATATTGCTGCACACTAACAGCACCTTTCAAGGCAGGTGAAATTGCTGACCTAGAAAATGTACAGAGAACCTTCACGGCGCGCATAACGGAGATAAAACACCTCAATTACTGGGAGCGCTTGAGGTTCCTGAACCTGTATTCCCTGGAACGCAGGAGGGAGAGATACATGATTATATACACCTGGAAAATCCTAGAGGGACTAGTACCGAACTTGCACACGAAAATCACTCACTACGAAAGCAAAAGACTTGGCAGACGATGCACCATCCCCCCAATGAAAAGCAGGGGTGTCACTAGCACGTTAAGAGACCATACAATAAGTGTCAGGGGCCCGAGACTGTTCAACTGCCTCCCAGCACACATAAGGGGGATTACCAACAGACCCCTGGCAGTCTTCAAGCTGGCACTGGACAAGCACCTAAAGTCAGTTCCTGATCAGCCTGGCTGTGGCTCGTACGTTGGTTTGCGTGCAGCCAGCAGCAACAGCCTGGTTGATCAGGCTCTGATCCACCAGGAGGCCTGGTCACAGACCGGGCCGCGGGGGCGTTGACCCCCGGAACTCTCTCCAGGTAAATCATGTCCCCCTTAATTCTACGTCTTTTTAGAAAGTGCAGATTCAGGGCCCTCAGTCTATCCTCATAGGGAAGATTTCTGATACATGGGATCAACTTTGTCATCCTCCTTTCTAGGTTTTCCAGTGCATTTATATCCACTCTGTAATACAGTGGCCAAAACTATGCAGAGTTGAAAAACAACCTGAGAACTCCCATTATTTATGCTTCTTGATATGAAGCCAAGAATTATGTTCGCTTTATTGCGAAAACTTATGCACTGTTGTCTTGGTTTTACATTACTGCTAACCAGAATTCCCAAATCCTTTTGGCAATCAGTAATATTAAGATCTACATTATTTAGTTTATAGGTGGCATGGTTATTTTCCTGTCCCATGTTTAGAACTTTGCATTTGTCTGTATATATTAAACTACATATGTCACTTCTCCGACCACTGCATCAGTCTATTCAAATCTTCCTGGAGTGCTCTCATGTACTCCTCTGAATGAATTTGACGGCCTGTTTTGTTGTCATCGGGAAACTTCATTATGTCACTGTTTATTCTCTCATATATGTCGTTTATGTAGATTGTGAACAACAGGGGGCCCAACACTAACCCCTGTGGAACATCACTCGTGACGCAACAGGGGCCCAACACTGACCCCTGTGGAACATCACTCGTGACGCTTCCCCACTCTGATTTCTCCCCATTTATGCAAACTCTCTGCTGCCTATCTGTCAATCAGGCCTCTATCTTCGAAAAAATTTCTCCTCCTATTCCGTGTGCCTTGATTTTCCTCAATAGTCTTTGATGTGGGACTCTATCAAAAGCCTGGCTGAAGTCCATATACACAATATCATATTCATTACCATGACTCAGTTTTTAGCAAGCCGCTAACCAGACTGAGAGTCGAAGATCTAAATGAATTTTTTATGAGAGAGCCACAGAATTTGGTAAACAAAAGCCTATCTGACGTTATCCTGACGCCAAATGACTTCGAACAGGCGATAAATTACATGCCCATGCACTCTGCCCAGGGCCAGACTCATGGAACTCCGTATTCATCAAGAAGCCCCTATCACGTGCTTTTAACATCCTATGGAGAGGGAGCATGGACACGGGGGTCGTCCCACAGTTACTAAAAACAATAGACATAGCCCCACTCCACAAAGGGGGCAGTAAAGCAATAGCAAAGAACTACAGACCGTTAGCGCTAACATCACATATCATAAAAATCTTTGAAAAGGTCCTACGAAGCAAGATCGCCACCCATCTAGATACCCATCAGTTACACAACCCAGGGCAGCATGGGTTTAGACCAGGTCGCTCCTGTCTGTCCCAACTACTGGATCACTACGACAAGGTCCTGGATGCACTAGAAGACAAAAAGAATGCAGATGTAATATACACAGACTTTGCAAAAGCCTTCGACAAGTGTGACCATGGTGTAATAGCGCACAAAATGCGTGCTAAAGGAATAACAGGAAAAGTTGGTAGATGGATCTATAATTTCCTGACAAACAGAACACAAAGAGTAGTAGTCAACAGAGTAAAGTCTGAGGCGGCTATGGTTAAAAGCTCTGTCCCGCAAGGCACAGTACTCGCTCCCATCTTGTTCCTCATCCTCATATCAGACATAGACAGGGATATAAGCCACAGTGCCGTGTCTTCCTTTGCAGATGACACCCGAATTTGCATGACAGTATCTTCCATTGAAGACACTGCAAGGCTCCAGGCAGACATCAACCAAATCTTTCAGTGGGCTGCAGAAAACAATATGAAGTTCAACGATGAGAAATTTCAATTACTCCGATATGGTAAATGTGAGGAAACTAAAACTTCAGAGTATAAAACAAATTCCAACCACACAATAGAGCGAAAAACTAAAGTCAAAGACCTGGGAGTGATCATGTCGGAGGATCTCACCTTCAAGGACCATAACATTGTATCAATCGCATCTGCTAGAAAAATGACAGGATGGATAATGAGAACCTTCAAAACTAGGGATTCCAAGCCCATGATGACACTCTTCAGGTCACTTGTTCTATCTAGGCTGGAATATTGCTGCACACTAACAGCACCTTTCAAGGCAGGTGAAATTGCTGACCTAGAAAATGTACAGAGAACCTTCACGGCGCGCATAACTAAGATAAAATGCCTCAATTACTGGGAACGCTTGAAGTTCCTGAACCTGTACCCACTAGAACGCAGGCGGGAAAGATACATAATTATATACACCTGGAAAATCCTAGAGGGACTAGTACCAAACTTGCACACGAAAATCACTTACTACGAAGGCAAAAGACTCGGCAGACGATGCAACATCCTCCCTAATGAAAAGCAGGGGTGTCACTAGCACGATAAGAGACAACACAATAAGTGTCAGGGGCCCAAGACTGTTCAACTGCCTCCCAGCATTCATAACAGGGATTACCAACAGACCCCTGGCTGTCTTCAATCAGGCACTGGAGAAGCACCTAAAGTCGGTACCTGACCAGCCGGGCTGTGGTTCGTACGTTGGATTGCGTGCAGCCAGTAGTAACAGCCTGGCTGATCAGGCCCTGATCCATCATGAGGCCTGGTCATAGACCCCCGGAACTCTCTCCAGGTAAACTCCAGATCTTCCTCCTCAAATACCTTAGTGAAAAAAAGTTAAATTCGTAAGACAGGAACGCCTTACGCACTTGTGGAAGGCTTTTGCAAAGTCTGTGTATATTACATGTACATTCTGTTTGTTCTCAAGTGCATCCAAGATCATGTCATAGTGGTCTAACAATTGTGAGAGACAGAAGCGACCTGTTGTAAACCCATGCTGCCCTGGGTTATGTAATTGTTGGGAAGCCAAGTGTTTGGCAATCTTGCTTCCTAGAACCCTTTCAAATATTTTTATGATATGAGACGATAGTGCTATCGGTCTGTCATTCTTTGTTACTTCTTTGCTGTCACGTTTATGGAGTGGTTCTATACTTAAGGTACGAGAAATTGGGTTTTGCAGTTCTTGATGAACATGGAGTTCCACGAGTCTGGGCCTGGGGCAGAGTGCATGGGCATGTTGTCAACTGCTTCAGTGGTAGGGTTATGTCAGAAATTCTGGATATATTGACAAAGTTTTGAGTCTCGGTCATAAAAAAAAAAAATCGTTCCGATTGTCGATCTTTAGTCTGATTAATGGCATACTAAACAGCGAGTCTTACTGAGACTAAAGTATCTTATTTTTTTGCTGTCGTCGGTGTAAGTCTCATCTCATTTTAATACTGGTTGTGTTTTTTTACCATACATTTGTTATATGAAAATAAATATTTTGGATTTCTTTCAGTTACATTTATTGTTTTAAGTTCAACCTCTCCTGGATCTTGTATGATTCATTTAACTTAATTTCAATATTTTCTATTTCTTTTGCCAGTAGTTTATTCCATATTCCAGACAGACTGCCCCCTTTGAGAAGCCAAAGGAATGGTACTGCTGGAAATGTAAGGAAAAACAAACGTAGCTCTTTTCCTCAACAGCAATGGCTTCCTTTGCTAACATGGAACTGGCCTGGCCCAGGATGTCCTCTCCATCTAAACTGAGGATCTGCAGTAACTTGAACACACTCCAAAACGCATAATTCCATAAGATAACAATGGATGCAATGAAAGCAACAGCTACCAGAACCTCTCGCATATTCCAAAAGCAGACATTCACACGAAGCTAGGGAACTCACAGACCTGGAGAATATAAATGCAGGATTCACTATTCTCGATGTGCCATCCATCATCAAAACATGGCACAAGTTGCTACTATTTGGCAATGTTTGCCTCGTCATGCCAACAAGAAGAAGCCAGTTGCTAACCTCTGTTCATCAGATCATTAAAAGATTTTTCCCAGAGCTAATAACATGATTCGTCTTCTCCATCAACACAAAAGGGGACGAGGCAGAAAATCACAGAACAGGTGAACAAAAAAAAAAAAACAAGGAAAAAAAGGCATCATGTTTAGGGTGATAATTACTAGTAAAGATACAGTAGC
>NC_091350.1:21100788-21110788 GCF_038502225.1 Cherax quadricarinatus | reverse complement strand
ATTAATATTTTAAAGAAAACATTGATTATATCAATATTAACTAAAACACTAATTATAGTGAGAATACTGTATATAGGTGAATAATAACATACACAGCAGTGATCCAGCACATGTATACACACAATACATTTAACATACACAGCAGTGATGCATCACATGTATACACACAATACATTTAACATACACAGCAGTGATGCATCACATGAATACACACAATACATTTAACATACACAGCAGTGATCCAGCACATGTATACACACAATACATTTAACATACACAGCAGTGATCCAGCACATGTATACACACAATACATTTAACATACACAGCAGTGATCCAGCACATGTATACACACAATACATTTAACATACACAGCAGTGATCCAGCACATGTATACATATACATTTAATATATACACAGATCAAACCATCAAAACATCCAGTGAGAGATTATCAAGACATACACGATACATGACACATGAAGCAGCAATTCCAAGAGTTACTATACTATCTTCAAGCAAGTTATGTACTATCGATTAAGTTATTCCTTAATAGTTATTAAAAACAAACACATAACAGGGAATACTTTTTTTGTCTCTTTTTTTTCTTTGTAAAGAGAAAAAAGTGACAATTACAGTTATTATGTAAGTACACAAACAAAAGTGTATCTTTCTCCAGAAAGTCGACGGGACGTTTTAAGTGAAAGATGGAAAACATTCCAGTGGTAATCAATCACAATTTTTTTTTTTTTCGAAGATTTTTGCATCTTCCTGAGATCAAACCTCATTACCTCCCTTTTTCCCCTCAATGGGTTCAAGGTTTTCCCCATGAATATATAAAATGAGAATTTACACTTCATTTTTTTTTTTTTACATTTTGTAACATTTTCAATTGTATAATGATGAATTATGATGAAAAGTTGTTAAGATGTTAGCAATAATATAAGCCATCAGATCATTATCATACCTTCTACTGAGGTTAAATGTAATATTATTCTAGTACAATTATCAATGTGACTGATCATGCACAAGTGAGGATGGTGAAACATTCTGGTGACATTCACAAATACAGTTAGATTGAATCCGTATGCTGAAGCAGTTAATAGTACCAAACTGCTTGTGACAATTCCCAGACTTGTGGATACTGGGTGAGAAGGAACATTATGAGTCCCAGGTTTAGCAGTGCTCAGAGTGATATAAACCTTGGCAAACACTAGGATATATAAGGTAACGTTTCAGTCACTTCTAATATACAGAGGTTAGAAAGACAGTATATGTAGTCGGAGAGTGAGGTGTGAGTGACCTGAAGAATGTCATGTTGAGATGAGGACGGGTAGACGATGAGATCATGTGACAGGAGTCACATGATTCCATCGTCTACCCATCCTCATCCCAACATGTCACTCTTCAGGTCACTCACACCTCACTCTCCGACTACATATAGTGTCTTTCTAACCTCTATATGTTAGAAGTGCTGAAACGTTGTGTAATTTATCCTAGTGCTTGCTGACATGTCTTCATATAGCACATCCAGAGTCTATCCAGCAGGATCCATGAATGTCACCTCTACCTCTAAGCAATATATCCTCTACTGTTTTTTATCTATTAAGGAAGGAAAGGTAAAAAAAACTTATATTGCTTTCATAAAAACCTTTTTAACAACTCCACTGCGTAGAGACCAGTCCTGGTAAGATGTAAAAAAAAGAAAACAGAATGATTTAGAATAAATTTACAAATACGTCAGACAAGTTACCCACTGCATTGGTTCAGGTTCCTGACAACCTTGTGGGGGGTGACAGAGGTTTGGTTTAATACAAATAATGTGGATTTAAAACACTGATAAAATAATAACAATTCTAGCAGTTTACACTTAAATCTAGCAGCTGCAAGGCTCATGACAGAGCTGTGGAACAGTGATTTAAAATGTATGGGGGGAAAAATAACATTTTTCACAGGATATTAGTTGAGTAATTTAATATCCGTAGTATGAAGATCTGAGACACAGGAGGAAGACTGTAGCTGAATTATTGTTACTCTTCTGACTTTATAAAAAAAAGAAACAATTTACACTGAAGTACGGTACCACAAATTTATATATATATATATATATATATATATATATATATATATATATATATATATATATATATATATATAGGTAAAGCTTGCGATTTTGGCTTAAATAGCAACGCTCTTCTTGCCGTATAAGACAAGCGAAAATTTGTGTATGCAATAAAATCGCAAAAGTCATTATGAACCTAACGAAAAAAAATATATTACATTGTGTTCGTTTATTATTAAATTATTGTAACCTTATCTAAAATATATTTAGTTAGATTAGGCTAAATTGAACTGCGCTTGTTATAATAAGGTTAGGTAAATTTTCTAAGGTCCTTTTGGTAAAAAAATATGAATATTTACATTAACATAAATGAAAAAAATATGTCTTTATAAGTATAAGAGAAATTTTTAGAAAGGACTTAATTTTAAATGAGTTCTTGCTAATTGACCAGTTTTACCTATTTGGCACGACAGTGTATATATATATATATATATATATATATATATATATATATATATATATATATATATATATATATATATATATATATGCAGGTCCACTGTAAATCTCTTCTAAACAACAGCTTATTGTATTTCCTGAAAAGCATTTGATCATAAACTTGCAATTGAGCTTCAATTGGAGGCAGCGGCAGCATAACAGGGGACTGTTTACCTTGTCAAGACTTACTTTATATGCTAACCTCCCCTATCCAAAAGCTTCAAACAGGAGTAAAATTCTAGGATTCATCAAGGTAATTTTAAAGACGGGATTCTGGGAAATCGGTAACGCGGAGTCAAGTCCTTCAGAGTGCAGTGTCTGCACTCTGAAGGAGCGGCGGCGATGCTACAGTCAGTCGGTGGTTAATCTGCATTGCGATGTCAACACTCTTACGGAAAGACAGCAATTGAATGAATGATAGTGAATGTGTTTTCTTTGGATCACTCTGCCTTAACCGTTGAGGTAAAAAATAATCTGATGCTGGACTTAAGAGGCACGTAAATTCCCCAGTCTTGTAATAATCTACCTTGTCTATAATTACTATCACATTTGTTCTGTTTCGTAAGGTGAAGTCCAGGATCTTTCCTAGAATTAAGGAAAGATCCTGGACTTCATCTTACGAAACAGCAAATGTGATAGTAATTATAGACAAGGTGGATTATAGTGGAAAAAATAATTTATTAGAAGACGATGGAACTTACATGCCCCTTAAACCCTGTGTATAGGCGTCACCACACAGTTATTTACTCACGAAATTGTAATAACACGATTACAAACAAATCAGGGAACGGGTGGGGCTTGAACCCATGGCGTGAAAGTCTTAAAACTCACACGCCAATGTGTTCAGAACTGGACCAGCTGGCTCTAATAAGATTCATCTAAGTATATTTCTATACACCATAGGGAGGTTAGCATGGGCTACCACAGTGACCATAAATTCAGGTTTTTACAGGTGAATTCCACACCTGTGAGTTATAGGACTGCCATGAGTTCAAAAGCCACCCGTTCCGTAATTAGTTCATTTACTGTCGTGTGTTCCAATGTTAAAACCTGGATCTGAGGTCATCATGACGACGATGTCTTGCTAGTAAACAGTCATGTTGCTTCTAGAGTGAAAGTCTTCAGCAGAGCCGGATTATGAGATTACTAAACTCCCAGAGAAGATACCAGGAAGAGATAAGTATCCATACATATAGACAGAGCTTTAATTATTTCCGCAGAGGCAGTGCCCTAATGGACGACCATTCCTGATATGGGTTATTGGGAGATGGTCAGTAAGCGTGAACTCGGGAAAACTCATTTTAAATCTAATCGGGTTTGAAGCCTCTCGACTACATGAGTCATTAATGCTGTATGAAAGTAATATTGGTAAAATTACCCACAATATATTAAATAAATGGACCCAGATGCAACTAATGTGACAGTTTATTGTGGCAACGGCTCCTGGAGAGCGAAATATAGCCACAATAAAATGTCACATTAGTTCTATCCGTGTTCTTTTATCTAATGTATAGAACTTGTTCACGATCAATCAAAAAATTAAAAAAAAAAAAAAGAATGGGGACAAGAGTAAATGGTGTAACTAAGTTTAAGGCTGTCGACCGATGACCACTGACGTTGTGCGTTACTTGTTCACCACAAATCAAAGATGTTTTAATCCCGAATATAAGCGTTTTGGGATTAAAAGTAAATTCTGAGTGCATATATTCCAAGGTACATCCCTCTTCAAGTGGCCAGCAGCACTGTTGTTCTCGGTGTTGAGGACAATAACCAGCCTTGAGATTATTTCTGAATTTTTTTTTTCACCCAAATGAAATCGAGTGAAAGCTGAAGAAATATATCCATTCTTCTTATATGGCCCGTAATTACATATATATATGTCGTGCCGAATAGGCAGAACTTGCGATCTTGGCTTAAATAGCAACGCTCATCTTGCCATATAGGACAAGCGAAAATGTGTGTATGCAATAATTTCGCCAAAATCATTCTGAACCTAACGAAAAAAATATATTTAACTGTGTTTGTTTAGTATTAAATTATTGTAAACAAATCTAAAATATATTTAGTTGGGTTAGGCTAAAATAAATTGCACTTGTTATAATAAGGTTACGTAAGTTTTCTAAGATTCTTTTGGTGCAAAATTATAAATTTTTTACATTAACATTAATGAAAAAAATATATCTTTAAACGTATAAGAGAAAATTTAAGAAAGGACTTAATTTTAAATGAGTTCTTGCTAATTGACCAGTTTTACATATTCGGCACGACATATATATATATATATATATATATATATATATATATATATATATATATATATATATATATATATATATATATTATGTGCAAGGAGGGGGGTTTTAAAATATATTTATAGAGTATGATTATAATTTTTTTGCAGATATAAATCTACATTACAGATTTTTTTGCTTTTTTTATCATTATTATTTTCGTTGTTTTGGTGAACGACCCCTGAATTGAACATCAAAATGGTATGCAATACCGACAGGTAGTTAGGTAAGACACAAATGCAACAGTTAGACAACTTTATTCGGAACGTTTCGCCTACACAGTAGGCTTCTTCAGTCGAATACAGAAAGTAGGCAGGAACAGTAGAGATGTGAAGACGATGTAATCAGTCCATCACCCTTAAAGTCGTAGAATTTGAGGTTGTCAGTCCCTCGGCCTGGAGAAGTTCAGTTCCTGACTATGGAACTGAACTTCTCCAGGCCGAGGGACTGACAACCTCAAATTCTACGACTTCAAGGGTGATGGACTGATTACATCGTCTTCACATCTCTACTGTTCCTGCCTACTTTCTGTATTCGACTGAAGAAGCCTACTGTGTAGGCGAAACGAATAAAGTTGTCTAACTGTTGCATATGTGTCTTACCTAACGACCCCTGAATTGTGGCTTGGTGGACGACCCCTGAATTGTGGCTTGGTGGACGACCCCTGAATTGTGGCTTGGTGGACGACCCCTGAATTGTGGCTTGGTGGACGACCCCTGAATTGTGGCTTGGTGGACGACCCCTGAATTGTGGCTTGGTGGACGACCCCTGAATTGTGGCTTGGTGGACGACCCCTGAATTGTGGCTTGGTGGACGACCCCTGAATTGTGGCTTGGTGGACGACCCCTGAATTGTGGCTTGGTGGACGACCCCTGAATTGTGGCTTGGTGGACGACCCCTGAATTGTGGCTTGGTGGACGACCCCTGAATTGTGGCTTGGTGGACGACCCCTGAATTGTGGCTTGGTGGACGACCCCTGAATTGTGGCTTGGTGCACGACCCCTGAATTGTGGCTTGGTGGACGACCCCTAAATTGTGGCTTGGTGGACGACCCCTAAATTGTGGCTTGGTGGACGACCCCTAAATTGTGGCTTGGTGGACGACCCCTAAATTGTGGCTTGGTGGACGACCCCTAAATTGTGGCTTGGTGGACGACCCCTAAGTTGTGGCTTGGTGGACGACCCCTAAGTTGTGGCTTGGTGAACGACCCCTAAATTGTGGCTTGGTGGACGACCCCTAAATTGTGGCTTGGTGAACGACCCCTAAATTGTGGCTTGGTGAACGACCCCTAAATTGTGGCTTGGTGCACGACCCCTAAATTGTGGCTTGGTGAACGACCCCTAAATTGTGGCTTGGTGAACGACCCCTAAATTGTGGCTTGGTGGACGACCCCTAAATTGTGGCTTGGTGGACGACCCCTAAATTGTGGCTTGGTGGACGACCCCTAAATTGTGGCTTGGTGGACGACCCCTAAATTGTGGCTTGGTGGACGACCCCTAAATTGTGGCTTGGTGGACGACCCCTAAATTGTGGCTTGGTGGACGACCCCTAAATTGTGGCTTGGTGAACGACCCCTGAATTGTGGCTTGGTGGACGACCCCTGAATTGTGGCTTGGTGGACGACCCCTGAATTGTGGCTTGGTGGACGACCCCTGAATTGTGGCTTGGTGCACTACCCTAATATTACAAGCAGTGTTGGGTTGTGTTCAAACTGTTCACCGGATTCTTCACGCCCATTTTTTGTTTAAAGTCTTTCTTATGAACGTCAAAATGAATGAGCTCAGTTTGGAACAATTCACGTACACTTATTTCAAATTTAACCATCTTTTTTTCTAAAATGAAGTCACTGGATTTTTCACTCTCGGGTCACTTTTCTTTCCCGTGTTAATATTCATCAAACTAGAGCTCTATTTGACATTCGAAGAAAAAAAAAAAAAATTGAAATACCAAACCAGCCATGATATTTTTTTTTCTGAAAAAAAAATGTCTGACATTTTGACACCTAAAGTTGATTCTTTCTCAAATTCACATATATGAAAAGTAATTTAAAAGTGATTGAATATCTAGAGAAAGTTATTGGCCTATAACCTGGGTTTCTATGACGGTGTAAATTACTTGGTCTATTTTTTACATGATGGCGTTGTTCACTTGTGTGGTACAGTCGTGGGTTCTGACACAGATCTCTCCAGACATTGATTTTGTTATCACACTGACCATTTTTATTTCGTTTGGTGTACGAACCCAGAAGTATTGTTTGGTGTACGTACCCAGGACTGTTGTTTGGTGTACGTACCCAGAACTGTTGTTTGGTGTACGTACCCAGAACTGTTGTTTGGTGTACGAACCCAGAACTGTTGTTTTGGTGTACGTACCCAGAACTGTTGTTTGGTGTACGTACCCAGAACTGTTGTTTGGTGTACGTACCCAGAACTGTTGTTTGGTGTACGAACCCAGAACTGTTGTTTGGTGTACGTACCCAGAACTGTTGTTTGGTGTACGTACCCAGAACTGTTGTTTGGTGTACGTACCCAGAACTGTTGTTTGGTGTACGTACCCAGAACTGTTGCTTTGGTGTACGTACCCAGAACTGTTGTTTGGTGTACATACCCAGAACTGTTGTTTTGGAACCCTGCATAACATGTACGTACCCAGAACTGTTTGGTGTACATACCCAGAAGTGTTGTTTGGTGTACGCACCCAGAAGTGTTGTTTAGTGTACGTACCCAGAAGTGTTGTTTAGTGCACGTACCCAGAAGTGTTTAGTGTACGTACCCAGAAGTGCTGTTTGGTGTACGTAACCAGAAGTGTTGTTTAGTGTACGTACCCAGAAGTGTTGTTTAGTGTACGTACCCAGAAGTATTTGGTGTACGTACCCAGAAGTGTTTAGTGTACGTACCCATAAGTGTTTAGTGTACGTACCCAGAAGTGTTTAGTGTACGTACCTAGAAGTGTTTAGTGTACGTACCCAGAACTGTTTGGTGTACGTAGAAGTGTTGTTTAGTGTATGTACCCAGAACTGTTGTTTGGCGTGTGTACCCAGAACTGTTGCTTAGTGTACATACCCAGAACTGTTTGGTGTACATACTCAGTGTTGTTTGGTGTACGTACTCAGAAGTGTTGTTTGGTGTACGTACCCAGAACTGTTTGGTGTCCGTACCCAGAACTGTTTGGTGTACGTACCCAGAACTGTTTGGTGTACATACCCAGAACTGTTTGGTGTACGTATCCTGAACTGTTTGGTGTACGTACTCAGAACTGTTTGGTGTACGTACCCATAAGTGTTTGTTGTACATACCCAGAAGTGGTTTCGCGTACGTACCCAGAAGTGTTGTTTGGTGTACGTACCCAGAACTATTTGGTGTACATACCCAGAAGTGTTGTTTGGTGTACGTACCCAGAAGTGTTGTTTCGCGTACGTACCCAGAAGTGTTTGGTGTACGTACCCAGAAGTGTTTGGTGTACGTACCCAGAAGTGTTGTTTCACGTGCATACCCAGAAGTGTTGTTTGGTGTACGTACCCAGAACTGTTTGTGTACGTATCCAAACTGTTGTTTGGTGTACATACCCAGAACTGTTTGGTGTGCGTATCCAGAATTGTTTGCTGTATGTACCCAGAAGTGTTTTTGGTATACGTACCCAGAAGTATTTTTGGTGTACGTACCAAAACTGTTTGGTGTACGTACCCAGAACTGCTGTTTGGTGTACGTACCCAGAACTGTTTGGTGTACGTACCCAGAACTGTTGTTTGGTGTACGAACTCAAATCGGAAAACCAACTAGTATAAGATTTTATCTCTGTGTTATCTATCTCCAAAACCACTGCTTTCTCAACACTTTCTTATGAACGTCAGAATTAACCAGATTAATGGAAAATTTAAAAGAGGTGTGGCCTATTTTCGGTGACACAGGAGACATGAAGAAGTGTTTGTGTCCACACGCGAGATGGAAACACAGCCGGGCATTACTGTTAGTTATAATTGGTGAAGGAATACGTTGACCAGGACGCCACCAACATGGTATGGTATTCAAAATGATTTTTCGGATTTTCTGTAATCTCGGAATGTTATAGAGGCCGCACCTTATTGTTTGAGGTAAACAACGGTGCATCAGCGCTGATTATTTACGAGTTTTTGTAAATTGGGAACATAAGCGCCTCTAACCCCACACACACACACACACACACACACACACACACACATGCACACAGACACATACACACACATACACATACACACACATATACACACACACACACACACACACACACACACACACACACACACACACACACACACACACACACACACATAAGAAAGAAGGAACACTGCAACAGGCCTACTGACCCATGCGGAGCAGGTCCATGTCCCCACTCCCCCGGATGAGACCAATGACCCACCCAGTCTGGTCACCTTCACTCAAGGAAGGAACACGGCACCAGACCCAGCAGCACAAGCTAGTCAGGTCCAACTCACACCCACCCACACCCACTCATGTATTTATCTAACCAATTTTTAAAACTACAGAACGTTTTAGCCTGAATAACTGTACTCGGGAGTTCCACTCATCCACAACTCTATTACCAAACCAGTGCTTTCCTATATCTTTCCTGAATCTGAATTTTTCCAACTTGAAACCATTGCTGCGAGTCCTGTCTTGGCTGGAAATTTTCAGCACGCTATTTACATCCCCTTTATTTATTCCTGTTTTCCATTTATACACCTCTATCATATCCCCCCTAATTCTACGCCTTTCGAGAGAGTGCAGATTCAGGGCCCTCAGTCTATCCTCATAGGGAAGATTTCTAATACATGGGATCATCTTTGTCATCCTCCTTTGTACGTTTTGTAATAAAGTTGGTAGAATTACCGACAATATGTAAAGTAAAAGGACACAAGTGCAACTAATGTGACATTTATTGTGGCAACGTTTCGCTCTCCAGGAGCTTTATCAAGCCATTACAAACAATACATGGACACAGAGGGTATATAAAGGCTCAGAGTGAGGTGAATACTAGTGAGGTACCATTTCGATGTTCACTAGTGGTAGTAGTAGTAGTAGTAGTAGTAGTGGTAGTGACAAAAGTAATACAATATGGTAGAGCAATTAATTCGTACATGAGTAAAAGGATATAAAAGCTATTACTTGGGTAATAGCT
>NC_091350.1:21003288-21095788 GCF_038502225.1 Cherax quadricarinatus | reverse complement strand
GTACAAACAAATTCGAATCTTTGATTAAACCATAAGCGTTATGTGAGAGTCTTTGAAGTTACACTATCAGAGGATCTCACATTCAGGGAACACACAAATGTTATGACAAGTGCAAAGAAAATAATAGACTGGATTACTATTACATTAAAAACAGATGCCAAGCCAATGACGATGCTCAAAGTCAAGACGTCCCGAGGATCATCTTACTAGTATTATCCAGGTAATGTCAAAAGCCTCAGGCTTTCAATTACCTAGAAGCATCAAGCTTCTTCCCAGAATTGGCATGGCAAGCCAGCTCTTTAGGGAAGGACGATCCTCAGATACAGGCTGGACACGGTGATTCTACAAATGTGACTCTTCTTAGTCACAGGTGCCTTGATCTGTCTCCCCTCCCTTGGGTAAGAGTAGGTGAAGGTGGCGTAAACCCCCTTTATAGGAACCGAGGGCGGATGGTTTTAGGAGGGGACATTCCATGACCATCCCCAACCTTGTTCACCACCTGACACCACTTGGTGGTAGACCCTGAACGGTACTTCTCAGGGGATGAACACGAAGCACTTTTAAGGCGTCGGCTAAGATGAGAGAGGGGAGTTCATATTTCTTACAGTAACAATTCTGCCATACATTTTACCTGATATAAAGGAAGCCTAGTGTGGGACCGCCGGGGGGGGCGGTGATCCGCCTCGACAGAGACTACAACTAACCTACAGGCGTATATTCAACAAGCATAGTTCATTATATTTCTTACATTCTTGCTCATCTTTTTCTGGCATTCAAAAGATCAATGAAAGTTCTTTGCTCATTCTTAGTTACTGAACATTCCTTTCATGCTAAAAATAAATGCACCAAACATTCCATTATATGACCTTCATACACCTGAGTGATTTTTTTCCTCAGGCAATGCAAACCACAGGCATTTATCTACGATGTACAAAATTTGATTTAGTTCAGCAAAATAAAGTGAGACAAATACGTTTGTTACTATATCTACCTGAAAAGTGAACTCCAGGCGCCTCCGACGTGACCCGCCAGTGTAACCGTTCAACTACGGTGAGTGAGACGGTATCAACAGTAAACAGATATCGTGTCTGTTCCGCGATTAGGTGACCGAGTATCGAGCCTCCATCACTCCATGCACTTAATGACTTGCAAGGGTTCAGCGTTTTGCGTAAACAAAAGTTAGAATTTAAATTAAAAGTCTAGCAAAGCAATAAATAAACACAGAACGGGCACTTACATCAATAAACATGCAAATGAGGCCGACTGATTACACTTCTTGCAGTGCTCGTTGATGTCGCTGTGTAGACACAGTCATCAGCATATTGTCAAACAATTTATTAGCAATATATATGACGTGGTGGTAGTTTGTAGCATTAATACTATTGAGATTTCTACGATGCTAACCTTCCTAGTTAGCATAGAAATACCTCTAGATTAATGAATTTCTATTAGGCCGGCACTGAACTGCTAGTTTTAGGACTGGCTTGCCAAGGGTTCTAACCCTCCGTTCAGTGAGTTAACATAAATTATACTTGACGGAATGTCTTTTAGTAATTCGAAATGATTTACTCCATCAATAAGATCAGGCTAAACATAGATTCTGTTTTTCACATGGTTGAATTTACAGGCTACAAGTTATCCTACCTCATCTCATTTACAAGTACAGCATCAACATCCTTTACTGTTTTGTGAACAGGGGAAACTAGGTGTTAGAAAACAACACCGGCGTCTTCTCTCACCCCAAGATTTAGCCCGAGTCCTTTGGTTGTGAGCCAAAAGCTCTACCATTAAGAAGTAATTTAGTAATATTTATACAATAACGATATGCAGTACCGAGAAGCAGATAAAACACATGTTCAACATTCACGTATCTTCATTCCGCGACGTCTCGCCCAAATATTAGGGTTATTTGCCACCTCTGTTTGTGGACACGTTCCGAGCTAAAGTTATCTTAGTGGTGTTCATGTGTCTTATTCATCAGTTTAGTAACAAATGTAGTAGGTAGTACAGACTGACAACAGTACTACACCGTTGTTTAAATAATTATATCAGGACTGTTTTATGTTCACAACAGTGATAGTACTGTTTTATGTTCACAACAGTGATAGTACTGTTTTATGTTCACAACAGTGATAATACTGTTTTATGTTCACAACAGTGATAGTACTGTTTTATGTTCACAACAGTGATAGTACTGTTTTATGTTCACAACAGTCATAGTACTGTTTTATGTTCACAACAGTGATAGTACTGTTTTATGTTCACAACAGTGATAGTACTGTTTTATGTTCACAACAGTGATAGTACTGTTTTATGTTCACAACAGTGATAGTACTGTTTTATGATAACTTTGAAAATATTCTTCACAACAGTGAGAATGTTCTTCACAACAGTGAGAATATTCTTCACAACAGTGAGAATATTCTTCACAACAGTGAGAATATTCTTCACAACAGTGAGAATATTCTTCACAACAGTGAGAATATTCTTCACAACAGTGAGAATATTCTTCACAACAGTGAGAATATTCTTCACAACAGTGAGAATATTCTTCACAACAGTGAGAATATTCTACACAACAGTGAGAATATTCTTCACAACAGTGAGAATATTCTTCACAACAGTGAGAATATTCTTCACAACAGTGAGAATATTCGTCACAACAATGAGAATATTCTTCACAACAGTGAGAATATTCTACACAACAGTGAGAATATTCTTCACAACAGTGAGAATATTCTTCACAACAGTGAGAATATTCTTCACAACAGTGAGAATATTCTTCACAACAGTGAGAATATTCTTCACAACAGTGAGAATATTCTTCACAACAGTGAGAATATTCTTCACAACAGTGAGAATATTCTACACAACAGTGAGAATATTCTTCACAACAGTGAGAATATTCTTCACAACAGTGAGAATATTCTTCACAACAGTGACAATATTCGTCACAATAGTAAAACTGTGACACCTCTTTCCAAACTGATGTGATAATGTGTGTCATCAGTGGCGGGAAGACTGAGAAGCCTTGCTAAAGTTCAATGTTTCTAACTCTCAAGCTTCAAAACCCCTACATAGGTTTACCACTTTGTTGCATATAATAATAATAATAATAATAATAATAATCGCCCTTCCCTCCAATACAGTACTGGAATATAAATCTATAGTTCAACATATCTTCAGAGAGTCGAGGCTCTGTTTTAGCGTCGCAGGAAAGGTTTCTAATACATGGAATCAAATTTATCATGTTTCTCTGTATATGTTGTAGTGAATTTACGAGTTACGAGTATGTTGATTCTGTAATACAGAAACCAGAACTGAGCAGTATAATTTAACTAAGAATTAACCCATGATCCATAATGCTGAAGCACAACATTAGGAGTTCTATTATTAGTACCATTTTGTATACTTGTCAAATATCAAGCCAAGAATTATACTAGCTTTATTGCGAACACTGGCACACTCTTCTCTTTTTTTTAAATTTCTGCTAACCAGAACTCGTAAACTTTTACGTATTCACTTTAACTAAGATCTACATTATTTATCTGATAAATGTCATAGTTATTTTCTTTTTCTAGGATTAAAAGCTTGCATTTATTTACAATGAGCTGCATTCGACCACTACATCAACCTCTCCAGGTGATCCTGTAGGGAATTATTTGGCTGTCTATTTGAATGTCATCGGCAGACTTACTTATGGTGCTATTTATTCCCTCATCTACGTCGTTGATGTAGACTGTGAACAACGAGGGTCACAATACTGACCTCTGTGGCACATCACTTTTAACAGGTCCCCACTTTGATTTTCCCCCATTAATGCAAACTCTCTGTTGCCTGTCTCTCGGCAGATGATAGTCTCAGATGATAATCTCTCCTCCTATACCACATGCAGCTACTTTCTTAATCAGTCTTCTGTGTGGAACTTGATCAAAGGCCTTACTAAAGTCCATATACACAATATCATATTCTTTATTTTGGTCTGCTGCCTCTAATACCTTAGTGGAAAAGGTTAGTAAATTCGAAAAGCAAGAATACTTTATAAAATCGTGCTGAGATGCATTGGTCATATATCTTTCAAAGTGGCTTCGAACTGCATCCGCAGTTGATTCCATCAACTTTCCAACAACTGAGGTTAGGTTGACTGGTCTATAATTTAAAACTAAGGGCCTACCTTCCACTCTGTAAATGGTTATCACATTTACTATTTTCCACTTATCCGGTATGATACAGAGATTAGCTGATGGTTTGCTAGGTTCCCCTTTACGTACCTTTAGATCCCTTAAAACAGTTTATTAGGGGTCCGGTGGCTTGTTTGACTTAAGTCTGTCAGTCTGCTGGCGGACCCATGTCACTGGTGACTCTAATACTACATTAGTTTATTTTCGACCTGACCATTATAATTATTGAATTTTGAGATTTCATTTGTATTTTCTTGTGTAAAAACTGAGGAAATAAGTGTCGAAAATGATGCACATTTCTTCGTCACTAACAGTAAGTTGACCTGAGTTACATTTAAGTGGACCTATCTTGCCACTAATCATATTTCTATATATTTGAAAGAAATTCTTTGGCTAGTTCTCTGATTCCTTCTCAACCTTAATATAATATTCTCTTTTGGATTCCATATTCCTTTTTTAACTTCTCTCTTAATCTGAACACTTTTATGTCATTCAGTAAGGTGACCACTCGCCTCCTATAACTCGCCTGGAAATGCTTTTCTTTTCACCCAAGAGATGTTTGAATCTATTGTTTATCCATTTATGGTCACTCATGTGGATCTAAATTCTCTATCTGGAATACATGCAGGTTGATCAACTTGTACATTACTTTGGAAAGCCTCATATTGGCCGCTACCACCGCCGTCTATCAGGCCTGTTAACTTACGATAGCCTAGTCAGGCTAACCTAGCCTACACTTCTCAAGTAATTCCTTAGACCTATATATTCTGCAGCGTGAGAATTGGGGACCTTAAGTTTGTTATAGTTATTTAGTTACACGAAAAATCAAGTGCTTTGTGATCACTTTCTCCTAGATCTTCGTTAACCTCAAGATTATGTATCAGTCTTTGTTAGCCAGAAATAAATCCAGTTGATTCTGACACACTGTTTTTAAAAAAAGCAGTCGTCGTTGACAGGCATTAAACTTCATTAGCCAACTAACATAAAAAAAAATATGTTCACCGAGAGGTGTATTGTATGTCTCTCAGTGCATACATGTCGAGAGTTCACTAAGCCAGGTTTTAGGGATTAAAGTATTCTAGTGTGGTGGTGGATAGTTGACATTTAGCCTTAATTACCCTCGTGTAGTCGACAGACTTGAAATCCCATTAACCAACCAACCTGATAACGACCCTTGTCAGGAGATATTTCCGTGTATTCTGACTAACAAAACGCAAAAGAGACCATGCTTAAATTTACATAAAATAAATTAACTTAATTTACCTAACATAAAGTGGCTGAACTTGAAACTTGAGGGAAATAAGTTAAGAACATAATGGAGGAACACTGCAGAAGGCCTACTGGCCCATACAAGGCAGGTTCTTATCAAAACCATCCCTACCCAAAGCTACCCAAGAATTTACTCCCGTATCCAATGACACCAATCAAACTTAGACTCTCCCACTCATATGTTTGTCCAATCTCCTTTTAAAGCTACCCAAGGTCCTAGCCTCGATCACCCTACTCGGAAGATTGTTCTACGCATCCACAACTCTGTTCGAAAACCAGTACTTACCTACGTCCTTTCTAAATCAAAATTTATCCAACTTAAATCCATTATTTCTGGTTCTTACCTGGTTCGACATCCTCAGTACTTTATTATCATCATCTTTGTTTATGTCCATCATGCATACACTTCAATGATATCTCCCCTCATTCTACGTCTCTCCAGAGAGTGGAGATTCAAGGCTCTAAGTCTATCTTCATATGGGAGATTCCTTACACAGTAAATCATTTTAGTCATTCTTCTCTGTATGTTCTCCAATGAATCTATATCCATCCTGTAGTAAGGAGACCAAAACTGAGCAGCATAATCCAAATGAGGCCTCACTAGTGATGTAATGAGGCATTTACTTAGGACACTTTGTTGAAGACCTTTCCATCTTAGAACATTGTTCACTTCAAGTCATCAAGGACTAAAAAGTCTTCAGAAAAGATCTAAGTGAATACTTTCTTGCACGCTAAATTTCCTAAAACTTTGAGTAAATATATGCAAGCTTTTTCTCTGGGATAAAGGAGGGGTGGAGAGTGCGTCGAATATTCACGTATTGCAGTAATAACAATGCTATATTCCTGTTATATTCACTGGAACGCGCTAAACCCTTAGGAGTCATAAAGTGCCCGCCTTCAGCCCACAGGTTTCAGCAAGGGATGTGGTAAAGGTAGGTATGTGTGTGTGCGCTTCTAGTATTCTGCGGTAAATGCAGATGACATGTCAATGTTTTTCGTTCGCTGCGTAATACGAGAAAGGTATTTCAGTATTTCGCTGCGTCCAGCCGCCTCTACTTCAGTGCATGCAAAAGGAATAATGCAGAGTGCTGATCACATTCTAATGCAGCAAAACATAAAATATATATATTAATGTGCATGTATATGTATGCGTGTATAGTAAATGCGCTTCACATGTATGTATCTGCAGATGTGTGCATGTATGTATGTACACTTGTTTGTAAGTGCGCATGTGTGTATTTATGTATGAATGCACATGTGAATATATATATATATATATATATATATATATATATATATTATATATATATATATATATATATATATATATATATATATATATATATATATATATATATATATATATATATATCACACACACACAGCCAGGAGCTGAGTCTCGACCCCTGCAACCACAATTAGGTGAGTACACACACACACATTATATATATATATACCTCTAGAACTTTACTGGGGACATATATAGTTCGTGGTTATAATAATATATATGTCCCCACTAAAGTTCTAGAGGCATATGCATATATATATATATATATATATATATATATATATATATATATGTGTGTGTGAGTGTGTGTGTGTGTGTGTGTGTGTGTGTGAGTGTATATGTCGTGCCTAATAGGTAACACTGATCAATTAGCAAGAACTCATTTAAAATGAAGTCTTTTCTAAAATTTTCTCGTATATATTTGAAGATATATTTTTTCATTAACGTTAATGTAAAAATTTCTAATTTTGCACCAAAAGAACCTTAGAAAACTTACCTAACCTTATAACAAGCGCAATTTATTTTAGCCTAATCCAACTAAATATATTTTAGATATGTATACAATAATTTAATAATAAACAAACACAATGAAATATATTTTATTCGTTTGGTTCAGAATGATTTTGGCGAAATTATTGCATACACAAATTTTCATTTGTCTTAAATGGCAAGATGAGCGTTGATATTTAAGCCAAAATCGCAAGTTTTACACATTCGGCACTATATATATATATATATATATATATATATATATATATATATATATATATATATATATATATATATATATATATATATATATATATATATATATATATAATTTTTTACACATTTGTCTTTCTTTATGTATGAGCATATACAGATGAAGTTGCGTGCATATGTGTATTTGATGTGCACATGTATGCAAGTGCCTATACATGTGCACATATTCTCGTGAGTGTGTATGTGTGTAAATATATTCAAGGTGATCACTAGTCACTGCTGAAGGATTCTCTTCTAGTTCAATATTGTGGGATAACACTAAAATTTTCTGTTTTTTCTCTCCCATTCTACCATTTGTTTTTTTCCTCCCGTTTATATCAGGGAAACCAATATACCATAATGACCAGAAGAGGTATTCTCCAGTAATTAATTTTAATCTAACGATGGAAAGTTTTTTTTTTTTTTTTTTTTTTTAAGAATTTTTCAGATTTCAAATTTGGAAGTACTCGGGTTAAACTAACTTGGTCTCATCTTCCTTACGAGTGAATCATCACGACTGTGAAGGCGATCATATCATGAAGCGACACCCTGTTCCTCTCTGTGAGGTTTGTCGGGTCCTTATTTCGGTTCGTCACTGTCTTGTGGCTCGTCGGTTTATCATCTGGCAGAAGTTACCTCCACCGTCGCTACCAATCTTACTTTATCTTCCCTTCTTGCTGACGCCCCTCACTTTACGCTCACTTTTTGACTTTTCGTCAACAACTGCTGCACTACACGAACATTGACGTATAGCCTTTAAGCGTCCCTCCCAGCCCCTGTCTTCCCTTATTTCTGATCCCCTTTCCAACTAGTTGTTCATAGACCCGGTACTACTCTCTGCCCAGCAGCGCTGCATGACCCTTGTCGGTTTAGCGTTTTATTTGATTATAATAATAATAATAATGTGAAGCCGATCAGGAGAACCATTCTTCAGTTATTGAATAAAATTGACAAATTTGGATTTACGTCACCCAAAAACAGTACGAGCCTTGTGTTCGGGAATCAACACCAGTGGTGAAAATCTGAAGCCCGTCGGATGAGTTATTTTCCAGTTATGTCGTGGATTTCAAAGATTCCAAGCAATTTTAACTATTTTACTATATTGAGAAACTTAGGGAGACAAGCAAAAACTTAAGAGACACTATCCTGGTCACAGGATGCATCACCCACTAAATACTGAAGCCATACACAGGACGTAGACTGAAATTTATTGAACGTGATTTAACAAGAATAAAAATTTTACACGTAAAATGGTGAAATTTGAGCTGCCTACACACTAGAATTTCACTCTTCCGCCGTCCTCGAAAAATGGGACATATGTTTTACAATGTCCAAGTTGCGCCACTTTAGAATTCAGAAGGTATCCCAGACATCCAAGGATGCTGGGAATGGACTCAACAACGTTGATTACAGATCACGTGAACAAACAAATCGTTGCAGTAATCTGGTAATCGTTACCGTAGACAAGCACTGAAAAGCTGAAGTCGATCGGGTGAGACGTTCTCGACTTAGGAGCGAAAAACAAAAAGATGGAAGAAGCAAATACAAATTGAGGTAAGCAATCTGAGGACCTAATTCATTAACACCTGGAAATGTAGACAGTAGTTTATGAGTCTCAGAAGTGAAAAATATGGCGGCTGCCTGTGACTAACACCGTCACACCCTCCATCACCCAGGTGTTACCATCACACCCTCCATCACCCAGGTGTTACCATCACACCCTCCATCACCCAGGTGTTACCGGCACACCCTCCGTCGCCCAGGTGTTACCGGCACACCCTCCATCGCCCAGGTGTTACCGGCACACCCTCCATCACCCAGGTGTTACCGGCACACCCTCCATCACCCAGGTGTTACCATCACACCCTCCATTACCCAGGTGTTACCGGCACACCCTCCATCACCCAGGTGTTACCGGCACACCCTCCATCACCCAGGTGTTACCGGCACACCCTCCATCACCCAGGTGTTATCGGCAGACCCTCCATCACCCAGGTGTTACCATCACACCCTCCATCACCCAGGTGTTACCGGCACACCCTCCATCACCCAGGTGTTACCGGCACACCCTCCATCACCCAGGTGTTACTATCACACCCTCCATCACCGAGGTGTTACCATCACACCCTCCATCACCCAGGTGTTACTATCACACTCTCCATCACCGAGGTGTTACCATCACACCCTCCATCACCCAGGTGTTACCATCACACCCTCCATCACCCAGGTGTTACCATCACACCCTCCATCACCCAGGTGTTACCATCACACCCTCCATCACCCAGGTGTTACCATCACACCCTCCATTACCCAGGTGTTACCATCACACCCTCCATCACCCAGGTGTTACCATCACACTCTCCATCACCCAGGTGTTACTATCACACCCTCCATCACCCAGGTGTTACCATCACACCCTCCATCACCCAGGTGTTACTATCACACCCTCCATCACCCAGGTGTTACCATCACACCCTCCATCACCCAGGTGTTACTATCACACTCTCCATCACCGAGGTGTTACCATCACACCCTCCATCACCCAGGTGTTACCATCACACCCTCCATCACCCAGGTGTTACCATCACACCCTCCATCACCCAGGTGTTACCATCACACCCTCCATCACCCAGGTGTTACCATCACACCCTCCATCACCCAGGTGTTACCATCACACCCTCCATCACCCAGGTGTTACCATCACACTCTCCATCACCCAGGTGTTACTATCACACCCTCCATCACCCAGGTGTTACCATCACACCCTCCATCACCCAGGTGTTACCATCACACCCTCCATCACCCAGGTGTTACCATCACACCCTCCATCACCCAGGTGTTACTATCACACCCTCCATCACCCAGGTGTTACCATCACACCCTCCATCACCCAGGTGTTACTATCACACCCTCCATCACCCAGGTGTTACCATCACACCCTCCATCACCCAGGTGTTACCATCACACCCTCCATCACCCAGGTGTTACCGTCACACCCTCCATCACCCAGGTGTTACCGTCACACCCTCCATCACCCAGGTGTTACCGTCATACCCTCCATCACCCAGGTGTTACTATCACACCCTCCATCACCCAGGTGTTACCATCACACCCTCCATCACCCAGGTGTTACTATCACACTCTCCATCACCGAGGTGTTACCATCACACCCTCCATCACCCAGGTGTTACCATCACACCCTCCATCACCCAGGTGTTACCGGCACACCCTCCATCACCCAGGTGTTACCATCACACCCTCCATCACCCAGGTGTTACCATCACACTCTCCATCACCCAGGTGTTACCATCGCACCCTCCATCACCCAGGTGTTACCGTCACACCCTCCATCACCCAGGTGTTACCATCACACTCTCCATCACCCAGGTGTTACCGTCACACTCTCCATCACCCAGGTGTTACCGTAACACTCTCCATCACCCAGGTGTTACCGTCACACTCTCCATCACCCAGGTGTTACCGTCACACTCTCCATCACCCAGGTGTTACCGTCACACTCTCCATCACCCAGGTGTTACCGTCACACTCTCCATCACCCAGGTGTTACCGTCACACCCTCCATCACCCAGGTGTTACCATCACACTCTCCATCACCCAGGTGTTACCATCACACTCTCCATCACCCAGGTGTTACCGTCACACTCTCCATCACCCAGGTGTTACCATCACACCCTCCATCACCCAGGTGTTACCATCACACCCTCCATCACACCCTCCATCACCCAGGTGTTACCATCACACTCTCCATCACCCAGGTGTTACCATCACACCCTCCATCACCCAGGTGTTACCATCACACCCTCCATCACCCAGGTGTTACCATCACACCCTCCATCACCCAGGTGTTACCATCACATCCTCCATCACCCAGGTGTTACCGTCACACCCTCCATCACCCGTGTGTTACCGTCACACTCTCCATCACAAAGGTGTTATTGTCACACCTTCCATCACCCAGGTGTTACCGTCACACCCTCCATCTCCCAGGTGTTACCATCGCACCCTCCATCACCAAGGTGTTACCATCACACCCTCCATCACCCAGGTGTTACCATCACTCCCTCCATCACCCAGGTGTTACCATCACACCCTCCATCTTTCAGGTGTTACCGTCACACCCTTCATCACTCAGGTGTTATCATTTTACACATGTCTACCTACCTGTAGTCTGCCTGGAAAGTATTCCGGGGATCAACGCCCCAGCGGCCCGGTCCATGACCAAGCCTCCCAGTGATCAGGGCCTGATCAGCTAGGCTGTTACTGCTGGCCGCACATAGTCCAACTTATGAACCACAGCCCGGATAATCCAGCACTGACTTTAGGTATCTGTCCAGCTCCCTCTCGAAGACAACCAGGGGTTTATTGGTAATTCCCCTTATAGCTGGTGGGAGGCTGTTGAACAGTCTTGAGCCCCAGACAGTTACTGTGTTTTCTCTTAGTGTATTAATGACCTCCCTACTCTTCTTTTGCTTTCGTATGGAGTGATTTCTGTGTACAGATTAGGAACCAGTCCTTCCAGGATCTTCAAGGTGTAGATTATGATACATCTCTCTCGCCTGCGCTCCAGTGAGTACAAGGTAAGTTCTTCCAAGCGTTCCCGGTAGTTAAGGTGTTTGACGGAACTTATATGTGCAGTAATAAGAATGGTTCTCTGTACATTCTCTAGACCTGCGATCTCACCTGTCTTGAATGGAGATGTTAATGTACAGCAGTATTCCAGCCTAGAGAGAACTGATTAAAAAAGGATCATCGTTGGCTTAGCATCTCTTGTCTTCAATGTTCTTACTATCCATCCTATCATTTTCCTTGCAAATGTGATAGTGACACTATTGTGATCCTTAAAGGTGAGATCCTCGGATATTATCACTCCCAAATCTTTCACATTACTTTTCCGCTCTGTTGTGTGATTAGAGTTTGTAGTATACTCAGTCCTAGTTATTATTTCCTCCAGTTTTCCATAACGGAGTAGTTGGAATTTGTCTTCATTGAACATCATATTGTTCTCTGTTGCCCACTGGAAAACTTCTTGGAGATTTACTGTATCCTCAATGGATGACACTCTCATGTAGATCCTAGTATCGTCTGCAAGGGATGACGCGGTGCTATGGTTTACATCTCTGTCTATGTCTGATATGATGATGAGGAACAGGATAGGGGCGAGTACTGTGCCTTGTGGAACAGAGCTTTTCACTATGGCAGTTTCCAATTTAACTCTGTTTACCACTACTCTTTGTGTTCGATTGTTTAGAAAGTTGAAAATCTATCTGCCCAATTTGCCAGTTATCCCTTTAGGACGTATTTTGTGTGCTTTTACACCATGATCGCACGTGTCAAAGGCTTTTGCAAAATCTGTGTATACTACATCTGCATTCTGTTTGTCTTCCAGTGCATCCAAGACCATATCACAGTGATCCAGTAGTTACGAGAGGCAGGAGCGACCTGTTATGAACCCATGTTGCCCTGGATTGTGCACCGTTGGGAATCCAAGAGCTATTGCTTTGCTGCCACCTTTATGGAGTGGGGCTATATCCCTTGTTTTTAGTGACTATGAAATCTCACCTGTGTCTGTGCTCCTTCTCCATAGTATACTTAGGGCCCATAAGAGGGGTTTCTTGCAGTTCTTAATGAACACAGAGTTCCACGAGTCTGGGCCTGGGGCTGAGTGCATGGGCATGTTGTCAATGACTTTCACAAAGTTTAGTGGAGTTAGTGTTATGTCAGAAATTTGCTATACATTGACAGGGTTTTGAGACTCCTTCTTGAAAAAATTATTTGGAATGTCGATCTTTATAATTATTAGTGTCTCGCTAAACACAGAGTCGTACTGAGATTTCAGTATCTCACTCATTTCTTTGTTGTCATCTGTGTAATTTCCATCTTATCTGAGCAGTGGCCCGATACCTAGCGGATGTGGTTTTTGCCTTGTTTTTGGGATACGAAAAGAAATATCTCTATTTTTTTTTTAATTCCACTAATCGCTTTTAGTTCCTGTCTCTCCTGGATCCTGCACGAGTCCTTTAACTGAAGCTCATTATTTTCCACTTCCCTGGTTAGCGCTTCCTTCCATGTTTCAGATAATCTAGCATTGTTGAGGAGCTCAGTGATTCTTCCCCTTCTCCTGTAGAGGGAGTCACTCCGGTTTACTTCTTCCCTTCTTTTTTCTTCGGGTAATATGCTTTAAACATACTTCAGCTGCCAGGAAGTTGATCTTTTCAAGGCACTGGTTAGGGTCCATATTGTTTAAGGCATCTTCCCAACAGGTTTCATTTAGGACATAGTTTACCTAGTCCCAGTTGATGTTTTCGTAGCTGTAAGCATTTTGCTGATCAGAACTCCTGTGCATGTAAGTCTGAATTTTGATTAGATTGTGATCTGAATTAATTGTTTTTGATATTGTTATGCTTTTTACCAGGTCCTCATGTCGTGGGGGTTCGGAAGGAGGTATGATGGTGAAGCTATGCTGACACTCATTATTTGTGAAAATAAGGTCGTGTGTTCTCCAGTCTTGTTGGCTCCACTATCTGCTGACTCATGGTGTGTTTGTTGCAGAAATTTAGCAGCTCCTGTGTGTGTGTGACTGTTCATCTGAGGTGCCTCCAGGAATTATTTCTGCTATAACATTATTTGCTACATTCTTCCATTTTGTATGTCTAAGATTGAAGTCACCAAGCAGCAAGATGTTTGAGGATGAGGCTGGAAGGTTTTCCAGACAATTTTCAATAGCTGTTCCTTGAACTGTTGGGAAGTTGCATCTGGTGGCTTATATACAAGCACAATGACTTAATTTTGGTTCTCGATTTTTATCCTTGTTGCCTGTTCTTTCTGTTGCATCTGAAAAGGCTGTACATTATTTCATTGTCAAAGTGATCTTCTGTGTGGGGTCTCTGTGAAGGCTGCAATGATTGCATTTGACACCCCTAGAGGTTTACTGATGAAAGGTATTTTGTTGTTGGTGGATGGCTTAAGGCCCTGTATATTAGTAAATATAAATGAGGTCGTGCTGTGTATTTGTTGGGGGGATTTTGTTGGCATCAGTGGTTCAGGTTCTGGAGGGCCATGGGAGGGCCACTGGCTGTGCCACCAGTCCAATAAGGTGGTGAATGAACTAGTTTGGTTATTTCTTTCCATTTTCATTCTTCGTTTCCTGCCGCTAAAAAATCACTTAGAGTGGAGTTGTTGTAACTACTATGGTTTGTTTTACGGGGCGTGTACCTACTTGTCCCTTTTAAGTGGTATGTGGGGCAGTTGGTGTTGTAATATTGTTTTTTGAGGACTGAAGAGTAGCACATCTCAGTGTGGAAGAATTTGCAGGAGGTAGAGCAACACACTCCTTTAGACAGGAGGTCATGGCAATTTTTGTAATGCTCAAAGTTGCATGTCTCATTTGTTTTCCCAGATATTCCATGCTTACAGATGCCCGAAGCACAGAACTTGCACCATTTTCCTTTGCTTGGATAAAATTCATGGTGGATGTGTTCCAAATTTGTGCTGATCCTAGAACTGCACCACAATCTTCTGTAGCCAAGCCAGACTCCTCCTCTACTACATTTGTAATAGGGGTTATGGCTGTGGTAGTGTGTTTAGCCGAATTCAGATTAGCACTAAGGTTGGGGGCTGAGTCTGGGTCAGCCCTAGGGTTGGGGGCTGAGTCTGGGTCAGCCCTAGGATTGGGGGCTGAGTGTGGGTCAGCCCTAGGGTTGGGGGCTGAGTCTGGGTCAGCCCTAGGGTTGGGGGCTGAGTCTGGGTCAGCCCTAGGGTTGGGGGCTGAGTCTGGGTCAGCCCTAGGGTTGGGGGCTGAGTCTGGGTCAGCCCTAGGGTTGGGGGCTGAGTCTGGGTCAGCCCTAGGGTTGGGGGCTGAGTCTGGGTCAGCCCTAGGGTTGGGGGCTGAGTCTGGGTCAGCCCTAGGGTTGGGGGCTGAGTCTGGGTCAGCCCTAGGGTTGGGGACTGAGGTAGCTGATGTTTTTGTTTCCTGTATTTTTTCCATCGGGTGTCTATTTTCGTGTCAACTGTTGTAGACTGGACATTCTGAATGTTAACCTTGACTCGTCTCCCGTCCTCCCATGTTCTATACATTTTGGGTAGACTATCCAAGAGTTCCTCTTTGTTTTCCCGCTTATTATTTACTACCCTCCTGAGTACTTTCCCGAAACCTGTCCAAAGTACCATATCCTTATTGCAAATCCAGAAACATCTGGCTAATTGGATGTCGGTTTTACGGTAATTAAGCCATAATCTAGAAAACAAGAAGGATGTTTTCTTTCTCTCAACCTGTACTTAATGAATTATCACTTTAATTCTGGTTCTTTATATGCAATATATATATATATATATATATATATATATATATATATATATATATATATATATATATATATATATATATATATATATATATACATACATATATATATATATATATATATATATATATATATATATATATATATATATATATATATATATATATATATATATATATATATATATATATATACATATATATAATTATATTAATATTGTACACACATATTTTTTATTTATCTTAGTGATTCACTCTTCATGAGTCTCGAGGGGGTGGGGGTGGTTTCGGGGGGTAGGAGTTGAGGGTAGGAACAACATATGTAAGCCAGGTCAAGCCAGTAAGACTCAGTACATAAGTAAGCCAGGTCAAGCCAGTAAGACTCAGTACATAAGTAAGCCAGGTCAAGCCAGTAAGACTCAGTACTCGTCTAGAACACTCGTGCGCACACTGACCAACAACATGCAACATAGCGTCACTTCTCTACCTCCAAGGCTAGTGTACCCTTGCAAGGCCTGCAGGTAAACTGGCAGGTTGGGGGGCTGGCTCTCTAACTGAACGCCCCGTCACTTGAAAATTGAACCCTCGTCAATAAGAAACATAGTAACAGACAGTGAGGTTCTATTTTGCCACCTCACTGGAAGTCATCTGAGAGACGACCTCCAGTGAGGGAGGTTACAGAAGGGAGGGAGGGAGGGAGGGAGGGTGACCTTGGAGAGGGAGAAGCGACCTCACTGCACTACTCAACGTACTTACGAGAACTTGCTGCTTCTTCATCCTGTAAAACTGAACAGAAAGGAAAAAAAACGCATTGAAATTAGACACCAATAATGAACGTGGTCGCCTTGGTCACAACTGGGAATAATAATGTAAGTCACTTTAGTCACACTGAGGCACAATAATCACACTATAGTATATTGAAAGTTAATAGAGAAAATAAGAGTGACAATATGCAATGAGAATTACACTAAAAGATACTCTTGATTTACACTGGTCACACACTCATTAACAGTAAGAGCAGAAAATAAGAGTTATGTTAGTAGGTGTGCTAAGAGAGATACTTAGAGCCATACTAGATGATATTAGAAGCCACACCTGTCACACTGTAAACACTCTTGTCACGCTAAACCCATTATTGTCACACTGTTGTCACACTATTGTCTCATTAGGCACACTATTGTCACATTAAACCCACTACTGTCACACTATTGTCGCACCACTGTCACTCATGTCACACTATAATCAGTACAGTTGTGTTAACAAGGTAGTCACACTACCAGTGCAGGAAACTGATCTCTCAAACTCTTTCACATCTTCTGTTTAAGACTGAAAATTATCGGTGTTGAGCTTTGTGAGAATACTCCAGAGAGGTGTCAACACTGCATGACCCTTGTGAGTTTAGCGATGAGTTATAATTACAGCAGAACCCCCGTATCCCCGGTATCCGCTGTTTACCGTGACCCGAAAATAATCCTTAATTTTGATTAATAATGACCTCAAAGTGACGGCGGAAGTTCTTCAAAGCCTAAGAGAAGCTGTGAAGTTCTTCCCATCAGTGAAATGTGTTAATTCTCCATTATGTGTAATTTATCAATTAGATTTTATATGTATAGGACTCACAGGGTTAGCTACTATCCGCGGGAGGTCCTAATGTATTACCCGCGGATACGGGGATACGACTGAGTGCAACGACGACTGAGTGAAGAAACGACTGAGTGAAGCAACAACAACTGAGTGAAAGACTGGGTGAAACAACGACCCAGCGAAACAACGATCGAGTGAAACAAGATTTCAAACTATCGTTTTTTTTAAACCAGCCTAAACTACGCACATGCAATACAGACACTTAGTGTAAGAGTCACTATAGATACATTATAGTCACTGTACCTCTTCAAGGGGGGGGCTCTTGGTCTGAGAAATTAGACCTTGTGGTCTCCTTCCTCAGACCGAACATAATTACCCCCCAATCTCCCCTCCCCTATCCCATCTTCCCCATCCCCCCTTTTCCCTGTCCCATCCTCTCCATCCCCCCTTTTCCTTTTCCTCTCCCCACCCCTCCCCTATCCCCTTCTTATTTTTAGCCTTTGGAATTCTTTCCACAGGCGCTCTAGTTCCTAGGTTGGGGGAAGGGTACCGTGGTCTATCCCATTCCATTGAGGTCCGTGGTGTTGTAGTTTCCTGCAGAATCTGGATCTCCTGGGGATGTCCCACTCCCACTCCAGTCTCCCAGGGGGTAGCTTTGGGTGTCCTTCATGTGACAGGTGTATCTCTGGAAGCTGCCTTTCAGATTCCAGTGGGTGGTGGCCGAAGGAGGTATGTTTTGTGTTAGGTACCCGGCCGCCCTCTCTTTTGTCCACCGAGGTGACTCAGTAGATGTGAGGTTGCTATCCCAAATTGCTGGTTTACTGGCATAAAGGGTTTAGTATGGCACAGGTTTCATGTCGTTTCTGCACTACTTGCAGTGCTGGGGTCCTCTTGGGTGCAGAGGGGGATTTACGACCCTTTCATTCCTCCTAGGAGCTATCCCTCCACGTTCCCCCCCTTTTTTTTATTTTGTTTTTCTTAAAAAAAAACAAAAAGAAAGAAATGACATAATCATGGAGTCCCAAGCTCATAAAACAGCTTCCCCCAGGCCCCTTTCTGCTACTTCACCTTGTTCCAACCCTACCTCATTATTTGACCACTCTTTGAACATTTCTCATGCCCCTATACCTCCTGCTGGTGCTGTTTCATTACCTGCTCCAGGTATTGGGGTTCTACCCGACTCCTTTTATACATCTAACCTCCACACTTCTTTGATAATGCGTCAGGCTTCTCCCTCTACAGTGGGGTGTGGCAATTTTCAGATCTCCCGCCTGTCCCACGTCGGACCAACTCTGGTCCCACATCTAAATGCCCAAGACCATTACCTGATGATCCTCCTTTGCTTCCTTCTCATTCTGCCCAGAAAAGACTGGCAAGACACTCTCTCCCTCTGCACACTATGTTTCAAAATACACAATTGACTAAGTTTTTCACTCTGCAACCGACTTCTGACTATCTTTTCGATCATAGTATTGGCAAGGCGCTCCTATGCCATGTTGGTCGAGATATATCATTTCATCACGGTCCAGAATGCTAGCCAAGCTCATAATCTTTCTCTCCTTACAACAACAGATGCTATTCCTGTAACTATTGAAAAACATCATTTCCCAATTCTTATAGTGGTACTGTTATTCTACATCATACCATTGTCCAACATAATTTCCAGACATGTGGTGATGGCATTCTGGAACAGCTTGGGCTCCAAGATCTCCCAGTCCTCTAAGTAGATACTTATGTCCTCCCTGCCCACAGATGGAGATGATACCCTTGCAATATAGCTCCCTTAACTTTTGACTGCTGTGAACTTCTGTCCTCGGTTTATATTGCGGGACACCGTTTATAAGTTCGAAAGGTGATTCCTACACTGCAACAGTGTAGAAATTGCTGGCGTTTTGGTCATCCAGCAAAATACTACAGGTCCATAGCCGAATGCCCAATCTGTGGTGCCGACGATCATACCAATATTTCCTGTAGTCTACCTCTCTCTTGCCTTGAGGCAAGAGGTTCACCTATCTTACTCTCGCCATTGCCAAGTTTACTTGAATGAGCAGGAAATCCAGTGACTCATATGCTATAGCAGTCTCTCATTTACGCCTCCAGGGGAGACTTCCCCATATTTCTTATTCTTGAGTTACTAAATGACCCCCCATCCCCTCTTGGGTCCCAACTTCTGCAGCCTCCTCTTTGGTTATCCTTTCCACAGTCACCCCTGTCTCTTAACTCTTTTGCTTCCTGGACTCAGAGGTCCCTACCTAGACACCTCATTCTATTATCACCTCTACTTCTCATTCACAGGTTTCTGTGTCTACAAGACCTCGTACAACAACTCCTCATCGCCCCTGTACTTCTCTTAGGTCCAAAAAAATCCCATTGTTAAAATCTCCTTTAACCCCTTCCTCCCTTCTTCTACCTGCACATTTTTCCTTTCCAGTCTCTGTAACTAGTTCTTCACCTCTAACTGGCTCTGTTACGAGTGTGGAGGTTCATCCTTCTCCTTGTACAGTACCTCCTCTCCTGTCCCCTCCCAAGCTTCTTTTCCAGTTCCCTCTACCCTTTCCCTCCCCCCTACTTTGGTACATTCCATCGCCGCCCCAATCTGTACTCACCCTCCTCCTTCCATCTCCAATAGCGTCACACATACAACGTTCTTGTCTTCTGAAACACTTGAAGCTATCTCTGAATATATTGAGGAGACTGGACCATTGTCAATGGACACTGATCCACCTCCTGTTCCTACTCTTCACTCTTCTTCATCTGCACAACTCCTTATTTGCAGTGTCCCAATCCTTCACTGCTTGTGCTTTTTCCACTGCCTCAACATGTGGACTTTTCTAACCCTTCTAGCCCGTAGATACCTCTTATTTTCAGATTTCCTGTATATTTCCCTTCACAAATCATGGGTTATTTACAGTGGAATATCCGAGGCCTCAGAGGTAATCAGGGTGAGCTTCAGGTGTTGCTCTCCCAGTTTTCCCCTATTTGTGGTTTGTTTACAAGAAACCCAAATTAAGTCCACTGTTATCCATCCCATCTCCGGCTATGTTTTATTATATTCATCATATCCTTTTCCCGATGGAACCTTTAATGAAAGTGCACTTCTTATACACGCCGGTATTCCATACCATCAGCTCTTTGTTCATACTTTGCTGCATTACACTGCAGCCAGCATCCGCTTGAATAAGTGGTATACAATCTGTTCTTTGCATCTCTCTCCTTCTCGGGCATTATCTAGCCCAGATGTTGCATTTCTGGTTTCTTCCTCACCACCACCACTTTTGTTACTTGGCGATTTTAATGCTCACCATTTCCTCGGGGGGAAGGGGGGTCACTGTGACTCCTGCAGTATTCAGCTGAAGGCTTTTCTCGCTTCTTTCTCTCTCCATGTTTTAAATACTGGTACTCCCACCCATTTTGATCCTTGTACTCATTCTCTCTCTTTCATCGATCTCTTGGTTTGCTCTTCCCTAACTGTACTAGACTTCACTTGGTCTGTCCTCCTGGACTTGCATGACAGTGATCATTTTCCAATCATCCTTACTTCTCCTTAAAATTCACCACCACCTCGTAGCCCATGCTGGTAATTTGACCGAGCGAATTGGGACCTTTACTTACGTCAAACTGCTTAAGCGAGGATCCTTCTTCGTCCTCCATTGATGGGCTTTTACATCTCTTCTCGACATCAGTTTTCACCACAGCTTTACATTCTATACCCCAAGTCTTGGGTAGGCATTCTCAGAGGTGCGTACCTTGGTGGCCTCCTGCTTGTGCTCGGGCAGTATGCTTGAAATGCACTGCGTGGGGCAGGTACTGGTACAATAGAACCACAGAGCGACTCCTTGAATTTAAGCAGAAGAGGGTGATCACCCGCCAAGTCATCCATGACACTAAACTCACTTGCTGATGGGATTATGTTTTTACCATCACTTCAGCTTCCTCTGTGAGTGCAGTCTGGAAAAAAGTACGGAAACTGAGTGGTAAATACTCTCCTGACCCGACTCCCATTCTTCAGGTTGCTGGTGTCGCTATAGCAAACCCTCTTGACGTTGCCACCGAAATTGGTACTCATTTTGTCCATATCTCTCAGGAGTTCCATCTATGCCCTTCATTTCTTTCCTCCAATTCTGCCAGAGAGTTAGAGCCCTTAAATTTTTCTTCTATCAGAGAAGAATCTCATGTGCATTTTACACTTCTGAAACTGGAGGCAACACTCTCAGCTTCCCGATCATCGGCAGCTGGGCCTGACGGCATTCATATTCATATGCTACAGCATTTACATCAGTCAGCCCTTGCAGTCCTCTTACGACTCTTTAATCTTATTTGGTCACAAGGAGTTTTTCCCCAGCTGTGAAAATCTGCCATTGTTCTCCCTTTCCACAAACCGGGTACTACGGGACATGATGCCTCCCACTATCGTCCCACTGCTCTTACCAGTGCAGTTTGCAAGGTGATGGAATGCCTGGTAAACAGACATTTGATGTGGTATTTAGAGACACACAAGAGTCTCTCCACTAGTCAATATGGCTCGTAAGGGCTATTCTACCACTGACCCCTTACTGCGTTTTGGATACGTATATTTGTAATGCCTTTGCCAATAGCCACTCAGTTATCGCCATCTTTTTTGACCTTGAGACGGCATTGACACAACTTGGAGGTATAACATCTTGGCCCAGGCCCACTCTCTAGGCCTCCAAAGCAATCTACCATTTTTCCTTAAGAAAATCTTAACTGAGAGATATTTCCATGTTTGATTTAATAATATGCTTTTCCTGGACTTTGTCCAAGCTGAAGGTGTCCCCCAGGGAAGTGTTCTGAACACAACACTTTTTCTCCTTGCTATAAATGATCTGGCATCTATTCTTCAATCTAATATTTGGTCATCACTCAATGTTGATGACTTTGCTATAGCTTGTGCAGGCGCTGACTGCCACCTTATTGCAGTTTCTCTCCAGCATGCGATAAACCATGTTTGCAATTGGGCCACTACTCATGGGTTTAAATTTTCCAGTACTAAAACTCGCCAAATTACTTTCACTAGATATTCTGTCATCTCTGATCATCCATTGTACCTCTATGGCTCACGTATCTCTGAACGTGATACAGTCAGGTTTCTAGGCCTTCTGTTTGACCGTAGGTTATTCTGGAAACCTCACATTACCTCTCTGAAAGCAACTTGTCATAGCCGGCTGAACCTCCTTAAAACCCTCGTTCATCTTTCATGGGGAAGCTAATAGTTGAACTCTCCTTCGACTACATTCAGCCCTAATTTTATCGAAACTCCATTATGGCGACCAGATATATTCGGCAGCCTCTCCTGCAACTCTTTCTAGCCTTAAACCCATCCATCACCAGGGATTACGTTTATGCCTCTGTGCTTTTCGCTATTCACTGGTTGAGAGCCTCTATGCAGAGGCGAATATTCCATCCTTGACCGATTGCCATGATGCTCATTGCCTTCGCTATTATCTTCGCTCTCATGACCTCCACAATCCTTCCATATATAGGATAGTCACTGATGTTAGTAGACATTCTTTATCTGTTTGTCACCCCAGTTTACTCCATCCCTTTTCTCTTTGCTTACATTCGTTCTTGTCTGCTCTTCAGCTTCCACCTTTCTATGTTCATGTAACACCTCACTTTTCACTACCCCCTTGGAAAGTTCTGACAGTTCGTGTCTGTTCTTTCCCACTGCCATGTGGGAAAGCCTACCTACCTATGGTGGCTTCTTGTTCTGTTTTTCTTAACCACTTCCGATCTCATTCTCATGCCATCGCAGTGTACACCGACGGTTCCAAGTCTTCTAACGGCGTCGGATTCACAGCAGTGTTTCCGGACAGTGTTGTGCAAGGGCATTTATTATCCTTGGCTAACATTTCTACGGTTGAATTCTATGCCATTCTTGTAGCACTTATCCATATTGCATCTATGCCTGTGTCACCATTTGTGGTCGTGTCAGACTCCCTTAGTGTTTACAAGATAAAGGAAAATTTGATAAACCTCATCCCCTGGTTCTTCGTATCCAACTTTGGTTATGCCGTATCTCTAGCAAGCACAAGGATATTGTTTTCTGTTGGGTCCCTGGTCATGTTGACGTACAGGGCAATGAACAGCCAGACACTGCTGCGCGGTCAGCAGTACATGATCTCCCAGTTTCATACAGAGGTGTTCCATTCACAGACTATATTGCTGTAATTGCTAAACACCTTTACACCCATTAGCAACAACGTTGGTCTGATCTGCTATATAACAAATTACATTCTATTAAACCAAGCATAGGTTTCTGACCGTCTTGTCATCAGTGTCTAGGTTGGGAGACTACTCTCTCCAGTCTTTGCATCGGCCACACTCACCTTACTCACAGGTATTTCATGGAGAGATGCTCTATTCCACTCTATGAGAACTGTCAGGTTCCCATTTCTTTTAAACAAATTTTATTTACTACTATTTGTGTTCTGTTTGTTAGGAAATTATAGCTCCATCTACCAATTTTTCCTATTATTCCTTTATCACGCATTTTGTGTGCTATTACACCATGGTCACATCTATCAAAGGCTTTTGCAAAGTTTGTGTATACTACATCTGCGTTTTGTTTGTCTTCTAGAGCATCCAGGACCTTGTCATAGTGGTCCAGTAGCTGGGACAGGCAGGAGCGACCTGCTCTAAACCCACGTTGCCCTGGGTTGTCTAAGTGATGGGTATCTAGATGGTGGTGATCTTGCGTCTTAGAACCTTTCAAAGATTTTTATGACATGGGACGTTAGCATTATCGGTCTGTAGTTCTTTGCTATTGCTTTACTGCCCCCTTTGTGGAGTGGGGCTATGTCTGTTGTTTATAGCAGTTGTGGGACGACCCCAGTGTCCATGCTCCCTCTCCATAGGATGTTAAAAGCACACGATACGGGCTTCTTGCGGTTCTTGATGAACACGGAGTTCCATGAGACTGGGCCTGGGGCAGTGTGCATGGGCATGTCATTTATCGCCTTTTCAAACTCATTTGGCGTCAGGATAATATCAGATAGGTTCGTCTCGCTCATGAAAAAATCATTTAGGTTTTCGACTCTCAGTCTGGTCAGCAGCGTGCTAAAAACCGAGTCATATTGGGACTTGAGTAGCTCACTCATTTCCTTGCTGTCATCTGTGTAGGACCAATCTTGTTTAAGTAGGGGCCCAATACTGGACGTTGTTCTCGACTTTGATTTGGCATAAGAAAAAAAATATTTTGACCTTCTTTCAATTTCATTTATGGCTTTTAGTTCTGAGACACTATAGTCCACCTGAGACACTATAGTCACACTTGAGACACTATAGTCACACCTGAGACACTATAGTCACACCTGAGACACTATAGTTACACCTGAGACACTATAGTCACACCTGAGACACTATACTCACCCCTGAGACACTATAGTCACACCTGAGACACTATACTCACCCCTGAGACACTACAGTCTCCCCTGAGCTATTATAATCACACTGGAGACACTACAGTCACACCTGAGACACTACAGTCACACCTGAGACACTAGTCACACCTGAGACACTACAGTCACACCTGAGACACTACAGTCACACCTGAGACACTACAGTCACACCTGAGACACTACAATCACCTCTGAGACACTACAGTCACCTCTGAGACGCTACAGTCACCCCTGAGTCACTATAGTCACACCTGAGACACTACAGTCACCCCTGAGACAGTATAGTCACACCTGAAACACTACAGCCACACCTGAGACACTACAGTCACACCTGAGACACTGCAGTCACACCTGAGACACTACAGTCACACCTGAGACACTGCAGTCACACCTGAGACACTACAGTCACCCCTGAGACAATACAGTCACCCATGAGACACCTACAGTCACCCCTGAGACAATATAGTCACCGCTGAGACACTAGAGTCACATCAGCGACTCTAGAGTCACAGCAAACAGAAAACACTCGTATTAGACAACGCTAATCACAATATAGTCACTAGACACGCTATAGTCATAATGCACACCGTAATCACACCAGGAACGATATAGTCACATTATGCATACTATGCTTATCGTTATAGTCACACTATTTACATTACCGTCACAATAGACACACAGTAGTCACACCATAGTCACAGAGTACACTATGTTCACAATAGAGAGACTATAATCACACTAGACATACTGTAGTCACATTAATCACACTAGACACTATAGACACACTGTATTCATGTCAGACACTATAGTTCCACTGAAGTCACATCATATTCATACTAGGTACACGAGTGTTATGTACGCGTGTCAAGGTTGAGACTACTTACTGTGGCAATAACACCACAATAGTCACCGATAAAGACTACTTACTGAGGTAACAACACCACAATAGTCACCGGTAAAGACTACTTACTGAGGTAACAACACTACAATAGTCACCGGCAAAGACTACTTACTGAGGAAATAACACCTCAATAGTCACCGATAAAGACTACTTACTGAAGAAATAACACCACAATAGTCACCGGTAAAAACTATTTACTGAGACAATAACACCACAATAGTCACCGGTAAAAACTACTTACTGAGGAAATAACACCGCAATAGTCACCGGCAAAGACTACTTACTGAGGAAATAACACCTCAATAGTCACCGATAAAGACTACTTACTGAAGAAATATCACCACAATAGTCACCGGTAAAAACTACTTACTGAGACAATAACACCACAATAGTCACCGGTAAAGACTACTTACTGAGGTAACAACACCACAATAGTCACTAGCAAAGACTACTTACTGAGGAAATAACATCTCAATAGTCACCGATGAAGACTACTTACTGAAGAAATAACACCACAATAGTCACCGGTAAAGACTACTTACTGAGGTAACAACACCACAATAGTCACCAGCAAAGACTACTTACTGAGGAAATAACATTTCAATAGTCACCGATGAAGACTACTTACTGAAGAAATAACACCACAATAGTCACCGGTAAAAACTACTTACTGAGGAAATAACACCACAATAGTCACCGTTAAAGACTACTTACTGAGGCAAAACCACAATAGTCACAATGAAGTCAAACTGAACACACTGTAGTCACACTAGGCACACTGTAGCTACAGTAGACACACTGTAGCCACACTAGATCCACTAATTGCACCGTAGTCACACTTTTAACAATTAACTCATGTTCACAGTGGACACGTAACAGTAAGATAAACAGTTCTGGGAAGAGAAATATGATTTTCGTTATCAGTACATTATGAAAACATTGATAACTCACCGTTTCAATCGCTAAGTGTATAATAATAATAATAATAATAATAATAATAATAATAATAAGAAACGATTAATGACATTTATACTTTATTCACACTGACTTCTACTCTTTATTAAAAACAAAACTCACTTATAACTTTCATCACTGGGAAGGTCACATCTCGAACACCTCAGTAGTGACCAAGACAACATAAACGAGGTTGTGCTTTAAGACATGATGCATTATGGAGGTGACCTCTTGTTTCTCTCCCGAAAAAAAAAAAAACATTGCATTGATGAAGGGGGGGGGGGAATTTGTCATTATAGATATCCCGTTGGCTCTTCCTTGCAGCATCCAGCAGCGACCTGTGCCTCACCATCGCCAAGAATACTGTTTGTGAGGTAGCCACGGTCGCCTAAATACTGGTGCAGCAGCCATGCACTAAATACAGTATTGCTAATGCAAACCTCAGCCAGAAAAATGACAATATAATAGCGGATGCTTTAAAGACAACTCCTTAAAATTAGAAATGATAATACAAGCAATAGCACATCAGTAAACTATTTTACAAAGCAGCTTAGAAAGTCATTAAGAGTACTTAAGGGGAGGGTGACAAATGAACGTCAAGCAGAGGCGCTTGATAGTCGTGCATGAGTATTATGTACACGTGTCAAGGTTGAGACTACTTACTGAGGCAATAACACCACAATAGTCACCGGTAAGGACTACTGAGGTAATAGCACCACAATAGTTACCGGTAAAGACTACTTACTGAGGCAATAACACCACAATAGTCACCGGTAAAGACTACTTACTGAGGCAATGACACTACAATAGTCACCGGTAAAGATTACTGAGGTAATAGCACCACAATAGTCACCGGTATAGACTACTGAGGTAATAGCATCACAGTAGTCACCGGCAAAGACTACTTACTGAGGCAATAACACCACAATAGTCACCAGTATAGACTACTGAGGTAATAGCATCACAGTAGTCACCGGCAAAGACTACTTACTGAGGCAATAACAGCAGTGAACACCTCGGAGGTCGTGAGTGCACAATGAGGCTAGTATTGCTGATCATGTTTCAACTAAACACTCTGGTATATGTTTTTCGTCTATGTTATTATATTTTAAAGTGTATATCCCCTTCTGAATCAGTGTGCATACATGCAGGTATATCTGAGTGCAGGTATATCTGAGTGCAGGTATATCTGAGTGCAGGTATATCTGAGTGCAGGTATATCTGAGTGCAGGTATATCTGAGTGCAGGTATATTTATGGGTGTCGTACACCCATCCCTCCCTCCCAAAAAACACGCATAATGGACACTGACATCTATGAATGAAAACGTATTTCCATTGAGTTTTTTAGAAGGGTAACACGAGAGTTTTCATGTAAATTTATTAAGAAAATGTAAGACCCATTTACCAGAAAGCTAAAAATAAAGAGCAAAATTGTGCAGAAAAAACTAATAGCATTAAATCAGAGTAAGCTTTTAAAGACTTTAAAAAGGCACTAATGAGCTTGAAGCGTTTATTTTCTAAACAGAGAGAACCATTGGTGCCAGTGTCTGCAGTCACTCATAACCAATATAAATATAATTTTTAAAGGGATGGGCGGGTAAGCCAGCAAAATGCCTCGGTCAGAAGACCAAAAACTCCAGCTGCTGGGTCATCATATGACTAAGACCCGCGTCAGGAAACACTTGTCCTGTTCCCTGACAAACTTTACGTAACCTAACGTAACTGGAGAGTGTCCAACACTCTGCCGCGGGTCATTCTAGGTTAGATTGTCATCTGTCAATAAAAATTAACCAATTATAACGTATCAAAACACCAATAAATGAAATATATGAAAAGGGGGATAAAAAGTTTTGACACGTGAACGTAAAAAAAGGGGACCCACTGAGAGCACCAGAAAAATCTAAATCAGATAATCACTGTTTAAACCTCGTTAAACAAGTCACTCATTTGACTGTTTTCCAATAATGAAACACTGTGTTATTAAGAGGACATGCTGGCATATATGACAGGCTGGCATATATGACAGGCTGGCATATATGACAGGCTGGCATATATGACAGGCTGGCATATATGATAGGCTGGCATATATGATAGGCTGGAATATAGGACAGGCTGGTATAATATGACAGGCTGGCATATATGACAGGCTGGCATAGATGATGGGTTGGCATAGAGGATGGTCTGGTATAGATGATGAGCTGACACAGAGGATGGGCTGGCACAGAGGATGGGCTGGTATAGAAGATGGGCTGGTATAGAAGATAGGCTGGTATAGAAGATGGGCTGGTATAGAAGATAGGCTGGTATAGAAGATGGGCTGGTATAGAAGATGGGCTGGTATAGAAGATGGGCTGGTATAGAAGATAGGCATAGGCTGGTATAGAAGATGGGCTGGTATAGAAGATGGGCTGGTATAGAAGATAGGCTGGTATAGAAGATGGGCTGGTATATAACGTTGTGGGTCTGACTGGAACAGTAAAGGTGGAACCTGCGTCAGCTGGTGTCAACTGTTCACTTAAGATTTTTGTTTTACCCTCATATTTCTTTATTTACATTTACCTGCTGTATGTGGACAAGTGAAGCGCTAACTACCTAACACAGCTCAGCATACAACCATTAATACTGTAGTTTATTTTTTGTGTGTTCAGACGGAGGAAATTTGAAATGCAGATTTTTATATTAAAAATAGAAAATTTAATATATAATTACGAGGTGCTGCACTGAATATTTACAAGAGATAAACATGAAAAGTTTCTTAAAAGCTTAGGCAGTTTTCACTCTGAATTAAGTCTAGAGTGAAACTCAAGAACGACCTACACATGATAATCAACAGTCTGAGAAGTGTTTCCCGAGGGCTTGAAGACAGACAACAAATGATAAAGCTGAAACGAGAGAGAGAATAAAATAACCAAGATTAATAATGAGGTAAGCAACGATTTGGATTCAGTAAAATCTTATAATATTCGTGAGAATAACAGAGAAAATGTGTACTCAGTATGATAGTAAAAATAGTGAAATAACAGTAATAGTCAGAAAGAATAATGATTTAGCAACCCAAACAAACAATATGAAGACTGAAATAAAGGAAGAACATAACGAATTATATGTTATTAAACAAGAAGTGAAAAGCCAATATCAGATATACAAGTTAGTCATGTAGCAAGGAGAAGCAGACACCAACAAACACACGACAGCTGCGTAAAGTCTAGTCATAACGAGGAACTAAGAAATTAGTGAGGTAAAGAATGGATAATATCAATTACAATAATATGGTTATTAAAAGAACATTGCAAACAATCACGAATTGTAGTGATTAACGTCTGGGAAAACACGACCATCATTTTTGGTTGCGCTAACAAAGAGATAATATAAAGGTTGGACAGAGAAAATAAGGAAACACGTCAAGTTGGTGAGATTACAGAATATCTGGATAGTTTCAACACTAACGATCATATCTCGGTACTGGGCATTTTATCTGGAAAATGGATGGATGGTTAAATTTACACTTGAGAAAACACATATGTAGATAGTCTCCAGAGAACCTGATAGTACTGATGGAGTTTACAAATAGGTAAATGGATGGATTTTAGGGTTTGGTGAAGAAGTTAATATCCTGGGGCAAAAATATGACACAAGAATGACAATGAAGAATCATGTGGTAAATGTTGCCAGTAAGATAGCCATGAAGTTCACTGTGTCAGGGCACATGTCGTGTTGGTTCGACAGCAGAGGCTACAGGAGTCCACACAATGCACTTTGAGAATGAACTACATTTCAGATTCCCTTTTCCACGTCTCATTTCTGACTTCTGGATATATTCGAGAACCGTGCGAGACGACTTAACTCTCACCTTGACAAAGCCTGGTTCCACTGGCCATTTAAACGAAGCTTTCAAACCAGGGAAGTATCGGGAGTCTTAGTGTTATGTACAAGGCCTCAAGGTCCTTTCACTTGGCTCAACTTCATGGGTAACTAGAAGACAGTGATTATACCACACGACGGGAAGCCATCAACAGTTGCACCCTTCTCAGTGACCTCCCTGAATAAATCATTTATTCCTCGAATGACTAGTGTATGGAACTTGTTCCATACACACAACCCTGCTACCTCTTCGCATGTTTCTTAATATTAGAAAAATAGAAACCAATATATTGCCCATAATGAAGACAGTGCTGGAAAATTTTCTAAATCTCTCAGTTTTAAACTAAATGCAAGAACTCTGATCTTGACCTCTGTAGAAGAGAGAGAGGAGAGAGAGAGAGGAGAGAGGGAATACATGTTAAGCAGAGAGTAAAAATAATCTTGTTTTGTGCATATTCAGATTGTCATTTCGAAAAATTAAAACCAGAAATCTACAAGAGGGAGGAAACGATGAGGAGGAAAAGAGAGGTAAAAATGGAGGTAAGGAGAAGTAAGAAGGGAAGAAAAAGACATTAAGGAAAGGAGGAATAAAGAGGGAGACAGGGATAAGAAGTAAAGATGTAAGGGAAGAGGAGGGAAGGAGAGGTAAGAAGAGAAAGAGAGAGAGAGACAGGAAGAAGTGAGAAGGAAATGAGTTCCCTTTTCTTCCTGGGTAAATTTTGATGGAGTGACTATCTTGTGAGGCTGGTGGATGATGTTGTCATCTCCCTGGGAAGTGTTATTACCTGGCCAGGTGTGGAAATGTGTGTTTTGAGGCGTCGCGCAGCAAACACACAGCTGCTCCAAACTATTTTTCCTCCTATTTGTTCTGAGGAAATGTTTTATATGAAGCGACTACGATGATGAAAGCGTTATATTGTGTGTGTGTGTGTGTGTGTGTGTGTGTGTGTGTGTGTGTGTGTGTGTGTGTGTGTGTGTATGTGTGTGTGTGTGTGTGTGTGTGTGTGTGTGTGTGTGTGTGTGTGTGTGTGTGTGTGTGTGTGTGTGTATGTGTGTGTGTGTGTGTGTGTGTGTGTGTGTGTGTGTGTGTGTGTGTGTGTGTATGTGTGTGTACTCACCTAGTTGTACTCACCTAGTTGAGGTAACAGGGGTCGAGTCCGAGCTCCTGGCCCCGCCTCTTCACTGATCGCTACTAGGTCACTCTCCCTGAACCGTGAGCTTTATCATACCTCTGCTTAAAGCTATGTATGGATCCTGCCTCCACTACATCGCTTCCCAAACTATTCCACTTCCTGACTACTCTGTGGCTGAAGAAATACTTCCTAACATCCCTGTGATTCATCTGTGTCTTTAACTTCCAACTGTGTCCCCTTGTTACTGAGTCCAATCTCTGGAACATCCTGTCTTTGTCCACCTTGTCAATTCCTCTCAGTATTTTGTATGTCGTTATCATGTCCCCCCTATCTCTCCTGTCCTCCAGTGTCGTCAGGTTGATTTCCCTTAACCTCTCCTCGTAGGACATACCTCTTAGCTCTGGAACTAGTCTTGTTGCAAACCTTTGCACTTTCTCTAGTTTCTTTACGTGCTTGGCTAGGTGTGGGTTCCAAACTGGTGCCGCATACTCCAATATGGGCCTAACGTACACGGAGTACAGGGTCCTGAACGATTCCTTATTAAGATGTCGGAATGCTATTCTGAGGCTTGCTAGGCGCCCACATGCTGCAGCCGTTATTTGGTTGATGTGCGCTTCAGGAGATGTGCCTGGTGTTATACTCACCCCAAGATCTTTTTCCTTGAGTGAGGTTTGTAGTCACTGGCCCCTAGACTGTACTCCGTCTGCGGCCTTCTTTGCCCTTCCCCAATCTTCATGACTTTGCACTTGGTGGGATTGAACTCCAGGAGCCAATTGCTGGACCAGGTTTGCAGCCTGTCCAGATCCCTTTGTAGTTCTGCCTGGTCTTTGATAGAGTGAATTCTTCTCATCAACTTCACGTCATCTGCAAACAGGGACACCTCAGTGTCTATTCCTTCCGTCATATCGTTCACAAATACCAGAAACAGCACTGGTCCTAGGACTGACCCCTGTGGGACCCCGCTGATCACAGGTGCCCACTCTGACACCTCGCCACGTACCATGACTCGCTGCTGTCTTCCTGACAAGTATTCCCTGATCCATTGCAGTGCCTTCCCTGTTATCCCTGCTTGGTCCTCCAGTTTTTGCACTAATCTCTTGTGTGGAACTGTGTCAAACGCATTCTTGCAGTCCAAGAATATGAAATCCACCCACCCCTCTCTCTCTTGTCTTACTGCTGTCACCATGTCATAGATCTCCAGTAGGTTTGTGACACAGGATTTCCCGTCCCTGAAACCATGTTGGCTGCTGTTGATGAGATCATTCCTTTCTAGGTGTTCCACCACTCTTCTCCTGATAATCTTCTCCATGACTTTGCATACTATACATGTCAGTGACACTGGTCTGTAGTTTAGTGCTTCATGTCTGTCTCCTTTTTTAAAGATTGGGACTACATTTGCTGTCTTCCATGCCTCAGGCAATCTCCCTATTTCGATAGATGTATTGAATATTGTCGTTAGGGGTACACATAGCGCCTGCTCCCTTTCTCAGGACCCATGGAGAGATGTTATCTGGCCCCATTGCCTTTGAGGTATCTAGCTCACTCAGAAGCCTCTTCACTTCTTCCTCGGTTGTGTGCACTGTGTCCAGCACTTGGTGGTGTGCCTCACCTCTCCGTCTTTCTGGAGCCCCTTCTGTCTCCTCTGTGAACACTTCTTTAAATCTAATGTTGAGTTCCTCACATACTTCACGGTCATTTCTTGTTGTCTCTCCTTCCTTCCTTAGCCTGATTACCTGGTCCTTGACTGTTGTTTTCCTCCTGATGTGGCTGTATAACAGCTTCGGGTCAGATTTGGCTTTCGCTGCTATGTCGTTTTCATATTGTCGTTGGGCCTCCCTTCTTATCTGTGCATATTCGTTTCTAGCTCTACGACTGCTCTCCTTATTCTCCTGGGTCCTTTGCCTTCTATATTTCTTCCATTCCCTAGCACACTTGGTTTTTGCCTCCCTGCACCTTTGGGTGAACCATGGGCTTATCCTGGCTTTTTCATTAATCCTGTTACCCTTGGGTACAAACCTCTCCTCAGCCTCCTTGCACATTGTTGCTACATATTCCATCATCTCATAAACTGGCTTCCCTGCCAGTTCTCTGTCCCACTGAACCCCGTTCAGGAAGTTCCTCATTCCCGTGTAGTCCTCTTTCTTGTAGTTTGGCTTCATTCGTCCTGGCCTTCCTGCTTCCGCCTCCACTTGTAGCTCTGCTGTGCACTCGAAGCTTAAAACCACATGATCGCTGGCCCCAAGGGGTCATTCATATGTGATGTTCTCAATATCTGCACTACTCAAGGTGAATACTAGGTCCAGTCTTGCTGGATCATCCTCTCCTCTCTCTCTTGTAGTGTCCCTTACGTGTTGGTGCATGAAGTTTTCCAGTACCACCTCCATCATCTTAGCCGTCCATGTGTCTTGGCCCCCATGTGGCTCCAAGTTCTCCCAATCGATCTCCTTGTGGTTAAAGTCACGCATGATCAGGAGCTTTGCCCTGCAGGCATGAGCTCTTCTGGCCACTGCAGCCAGTGTGTCAACCATCGCTCTATTGCTCTCGTCATACTCTTGCCTTGGCCTCCTGATGTGCTGTGTGTGTGTGTGTGTGTGTACTCACCTAGTTGTACTCACCTAGTTGAGGTTGCAGGGGTCGATTCCAAGCTCCTGGCCCCACCTCTTCACTGGTCGCTACTAGGTCACTCTCCCTGAACCATGAGCTTTATCGTACCTCTGCTTAAAGCTATATATGGATCCTGACTCCACTACATCGCTTCCCAAACTATTCCACTTCCTGACTACTCTGTGGCTGAAGAAATACTTCCTAACATCCCTTTGATTCATCTGTGTCTTCAACTTCCAACTGTGTCCCCTTGTTACTGTGTCCAGTCTCTGGAACATCCTGTCTTTGTCCACCTTGTCAATTCCTCTCAGTATTTTGTAAGTCGTTATCATGTCCCCCCTATCTCTCCTGTCCTCCAGTGTCGTCAGGTTGATTTCCCTTAACCTCTCCTCATAGGACATACCTCTTAGCTCTGGAACTAGTCTTGTTGCAAACCTTTGCACTTTCTCTAGTTTCTTTACATGCTTGGCTAGGTGTGGGTTCCAAACTGGTGCCGCATACTCCAATATGGGCCTAACGTACACGGTGTACAGGGTCCTGAACGATTCCTTATTAAGATGTCGGAATGCTGTTCTGAGGTTTGCCAGGCGCCCATATGCTGCAGCAGTTATTTGGTTGATGTGCGCTTCAGGAGATGTGCCTGGTGTTATACTCACCCCAAGATCTTTTTCCTTGAGTGATGTTTGTAGTCTCTGACCCCCTAGACTGTACTCCATCTGCGGTCTTCTTTGCCCTTCCCCAATCCTCATGACTTTGCACTTGGTGGGATTGAACTCCAGGAGCCAATTGCTGGACCAGGTCTGCAGCCTGTCCAGATCCCTTTGTATTTCTGCCTGGTCTTCGATCGAATGAACTCTTCTCATCAACTTCACGTCATCTGCATGTGTGTGTGTGTGTGTGTGTGTGTGTGTGTGTGTACTCGTTTATTTGTACTTGTGTATTTACGGTAGACGACGTAGTAACAGCCTCAGCTCCTGGCCCGGTCTTTCGAGTGGCCGTTACCAGGTTCACTTCCTCACAGTCTCGTGGGTCCTGTCATATCTATTCTTAAAGCTGTGTATGAAAGATGTCTCTACCGTTTCTTTGTCATACAATTTTCTGACCACCCTGAGACGTAAGAAATACTTCCTGACATCGCAACTGTTTGTAGTGTACCTGTTTCCTGTTTTTCTAAGTCTATTCCTATTCATCCAGTCAAGTCCTCTGTGTATTTTCACTGTCATCATGTCTCCTCTGGTTCTTTCATCTTATAAGTCTACAGTCATGTCATCAAGTTAAGTTCCTTTAGTTTAAACAGAGTTGATTTTCCTTATCTCTGAAATCAGTCTTGTTGCTTAATTGCAGTTTCTCCACTTTCTTGACATGCTTATAAAGTGATAATTCCTAGGCAGTGCCGCATCCTCTAAGATGCGCTTGACATGCGTCATGTATAGGATCGTGAATGATTCTTGTTTCTGAAAGCTTATCTTAGAGTTGTCAAACATGTAGTCACTGCATGTTATTCAATTACTGATGTACCTCTGGCATTATGCTCGCTGTATGCACACACCTCTGATATACCTTTGATGAGTATCAAGAGCTTTCCTACTTCCGGAGCCCGGTCCTGAGCTAGGCTTATCTGGTGCTTGCCTGGTCAACCTGGCTGTTGCTGCTGCTGGTGCCACGCTGACCCACTTATCTATCACAGCCTGGCTAGTCCGGCGCTTGGAGATACATGTCCCAGCAGTGTTTCTGATATCTTCTTGTAAGATGATGAACAATCTGGGACCACAGATGCTTATACAGTATTCTCTTATTCTGCCCAGGACGCCTCCACTTTTTACTGGGTTTATTTTACACTTCCTCCCACATCTCTCACTCCAGTGTGTTCTGGCAGTGTGCAAATTAGGGACCAAGTCCTCAATAAGTATGTATTTAAATTTGGCATTCCCAATAATTTAAATTCTTTATTAGTGTGGTCTGTAAAGAATCTCTGTAATTGCTCCAGCTCTGATATTTCCTGTACCCTAAATAGGGCGTCAACACGAAAGCACAAGTGATTTGAATGGTGTCACCATTGGGCACAATTTCGCTTGTTTTGAAAGTTTTCATTATCCATATCGTTATTTTCCTGGCTGTCGTGATGACATTTGCCTTATTATGTTCTTTAAAAGAAAGATTAACCAGCATAATTACTCCTAAGTCTTTCACATATTTCTTTCTATTTGATAATCGTCTAAGCAGCTGGAACTTCCACTGAATTGTAGATGAATGGTTCAGAGAACCGACATGTTGATAAATTAGACACAATTTATCAACATGTCGGTTCTCTGAACCATTCATCTACAAACCTGTCAGACACTGCAACTTCTTGGGATCTTAATACTTGGGAATTCTTCGCTTGCCTAATTCTTGGGCACGACCTACTTCCACATTGAACAAATGTTACACGACCTATGACTGCTGCACCTCTCCTGCCAACGGTTTATAAGCTCCTTCTCAGCACATATGCCGTATTCTATTCAAGATTGATGGACTGACCACATCGACTCAAGGTTGAGGGACTGATTACCTCATTCTCCTCCTGTTCTTCAAGATTCTCCTTTGTATGGACTGATGAAGCCACTGTGTGGCGAAACGTTTCCTCAATAAAGATACCCAAGAGTTGCACATGTGAAAGTTAAGACACATGTGCAACATCTGGATATCTTTATTGTAGTAGACGTTTCGCCATCCAGTGGCTTTATCAATACAGATTCTAGGACATAATAGGACGACAGTAGAACTATATACAAAAGATGAGGTAATCAGTCCCTCGGCCTTGGAGTTAGTGTTCACAGCATCGTGGTGGAGGAGAATCTGGAGCAAAGACAAGAAGACTGGCGGTTTACATAGGCGTCAGTGGATAGGGACGGGCAGCAGACGAGGGCAAAGTCACTGGTAGGCGGGATTCCCCAGTGGAAGTAGGTCCTTCCCAAAGAGATGGGTTAGTTGCAGCAGCCGTGAAGGTCTTGTAGATGTCCTCTGAACCAAGATTCCATGATGCTGCAGTGTCTGACAAGTTGTGCAAGAAAGGTATAAAATACCGACAATATGAAAGTTAAGACACATGTGCAACATCTGGATATCTTTATTGTAGTAGACGTTTCGCCATCCAGTGGCTTTATCAATACAGATGTGTCTTAACTTTCATATTGTCGGTATTTTATACCTTTCTTGCACAGTTGCACATGTGTTCCACTGAATGTCATGTCCTCCACTGCCCTCTGGAAAACACTGCTCATATCTTTCTGCATTTGTTCAGTGTCTTTTATTAAGGTGACTTCCATGCTTATTTTGGTGTCATCCTCAAATGATGATACAAAACTTGCGAGTTTATTTTTTTTATCTATATCAACTTGAGGATAGAAAACAGCAGAAGCACCAGAACTGGGCCTTGGGGTACATAAGAACATAAGAAAGGAGGAACACTGCAGCAGGCCTGATGGCCCATACTAGGCATGTCCTTTACAATTCATCCCACTAACAAACATTTGACCAACCCAATTTTCAATGCCACCCAAGAAACAAGCTCCGATGTGCAAGTCCCTCTCAAATCCAACCCCTCCCACTCATGTACTTATCCAACCTAAATTTGAAACTACCCAAAGTCCTAGCCTCAATAACCCAACTAGGTAGACTGTTCCACTCATCAACTACCCTATTTCCAAACCAATACTTTCCTATGTCCTTTCTAAATCTAAACTTATCTAATTTAAATCCATTACTGCGGGTTCTCTCTTGGAGAGATATCCTCAAGACCTTGTTAATATCCCCTTTACTAATACCTATCTTCCACTTATACACTTCGTTCAGGTCTCCCCTCATTCTTCGTCTAACAAGTGAATGTAACGACTAACAAGTGAATGTACTGAGGTTTTAGTTTTGCTAATGCTGAATTTTTCTTTGTTAACCACTTCTCTTTGTGTTCTATTTGTCAGAAATTTGAAAATTTATTTACGTGCCTTTCCCGTTATGCCTATGACCCTCATCTGACAGACGCCTTTGCAAAATCCGTTTATACCACATCTGTTTTTCGGCTTTCTTCCAGCACCTCCATAATTCTGTCATTGTGATATAATAGCTATGACAAGCATGATCTCCCGGCTCTAAACTCATTCTAGTTTGGGTTATGCAGATTGTGCTGTTGCTTGAAGTCTGTAATTTAGTGTGTCATCACTCTTTCGTAGACGTTTATGTAGAATGTTAGGGTAACTGGTCTGTAATTTTTAGCTAGAGTTCTACATCTTTTATGCAAAGAAGCTATGTCTGCACTCTTTAAGGCCTCTGGTATTTCATCTAGATCTAGGCTCTATCTCCAGAGAATAATGAGTGCTCGTGTTTAGCACTTTTTATATCTATAAGATATTCCACGAATCCGTTCCAGGTGCTGAGTGATCGGGCATGGTTTTTATTTCTTTTTTTTTTCGAATCCTATGGGATTACTAATGCCAGCTAGTTGGTCTGCGTAGCCTTCAGATGGAAAGATGAATATTTCTACATTCTTCACCTTGTTTTTATTTAGTGGGTTGCTGAACATCGACTTACATTGATCTTTTCGCTAACTTTCTGGTCATCAGTATATGAATCTCTTGTGAGTAATGGTTTAATTCCACAGGTAGTTCTTAACTTGGATTTTGCATATGTATAGAAATACTTGGAATTTCTTGCAATATCTTGGATGGCTTTTAGATTGCTTTATGCTTCTTCTGTCTGGTACAACAGCTCACATTTTTGTTCCGTCTCGGTGATCTAGCGGCTAAAATTAACTATCCTTCGATGTAACATATTCGTGTTTTAAGCAACTTGGTAACCCTTTTTATTCTTCTGTACATACTACTATAATCTCTATATTTGATCTTGTAGGTTTCCTCAGTGGTACATATTGATAAGTTAGACACATGTGCAACACTTGGGTGTCTTTATTGTGTAAACGTTTCGCCACACAGTGGCTTCATCAGTCCAGTATAAAGAAGAATGGTGAAGATCAGAAGAAGTTTGAGGTTCAGTACCTCAGCCTGGAGTCCATGTAACAAGTCCATCAATCTTGATAAGAATACAGCATATGCGCGAAGAAGTGGCTTATATACTGTAGGCAGATGAGGTATAGCAGTCGTAGGTGGTATCATCTTGAACAAATATACAGGCTGAAGGAGGTCATACCTATAATTAAGCAAGCATTGAATTCTGTGTGTCAAGATCCCAAGATTGTTAGGTAAGACACATATGCAACAGTTAGGTATCTTTATTTCGAAACGTTTCGCCTACACAGTAGGCTTCTTCAGTCGAGTACAGAAAAGTTGATAGAAGCAGAAGATACTTGAAGACGATGTAATCAGTCCATCACCCTTAAAGTTTTGAGGTGGTCAGTCCCTCAGTCTGGAGAAGAGCATTGTTCCGTTGTCTGAAACAACGGAAACGTTTCGAAATAAAGATACCTAACTGTTGCATATGTGTCTTACCTAACAATCTGTCGGTATTTTATACCATTTTAATGTTCAAGATCCCAAGATGTTGCTGTGTCAGGAATGTAGAAAAATGGTACTTATTAATACAGACTTTGGATGCTTCTGTGTTTAGCTTCTCCAGGCACTGGTGAGGATTTAGGGTGTTCATGAATGTTTCCCAGGATATGTCTGATAGTTCTTTGTTAATTTTGTTTCAGTTTTTTTTATGATTGTTGAAGTTAAATTTACTGAACATTCCTTCTTGTACATTATTACTGGAGTTCCCCAAACCTGAGCTTCTGCTCGTGTGTTCTTGAATGATGATATGATCGAAGTATATTGCTTTTGTTATTGTCTTGTCATATCTCTGATCAGAGTTACAGTACTGTCATTTCTAGTGGGCTCTGTCATTTCTTAGTTCAATGCAAATTTTTGATATAGCTATATTAGTTCCCTGGTGCTTCCAGCAACTGTTTCTGCTACAATGCTGTGATGAATCATCTGACAGTTTACATTTGGAAGATTGACATGTCCAAGGAGGATATTTAGTGTTGAGTTTTCGAGACTTTCAAGACAGGTATCTATTTTCCTTATGTGATATGTAAATTCCTCAGCCGTTGCTGATGGTAGTTTATACATGAGGATAATTTCTTAGGTAAAAAGAGACATGTGTAACTAATGTGACATTTAATAGTGGTAACATTTCGCTCTCCAAGAGCTCTGTCAAGCCGTTAGCTTGATAAAGTTCCTGGAGAGCGAAACGTTGCCACAATAAAATGTCACATTAGTTACACATGTATTCTTTACCAAACATATTGTCGGTAATTCTACCAACATTATTACAACGAGGATAATTACCAGATTTATATTTTCCATTTGAATATCTAGACCTTTTACTGTATCCTTTCATGAATTTAACAGTTATGTACAGGGAAGCCTTTCACACAGTCCCACTCCTCCCTGCGGTATTCTTGTCAAATATATAAATACCGAAGCTTTTAACTGCCATCTCACCATACAAAACATCCTTTGTGTGTGTGTGTGTATGTGTGTGTGTGTGTGTGTGTGTGTGTGTGTGTGTGTGTGTGTGTGTGTGTGTGTGTGTGTGTGTGTGTGTGTGTCAGCACTTCTAATATAACATTCTCCTCTGTGAGTCCTTCAGCGAGGCTTGCAGTCTTTGTCGCCTGGGTCTATACTATTGCCTTTGGTATATAACTCTGATGTGTTTTGAGAGTTTTCTTACTGCTGCAGTCCGGCCCTAGTCCAGGTTTGTCTGGTGCATGCCTGGTCAACCAAGCTGTTCTTACTGGCGGCTCACTGGTCTATACACATCTATCACAGCCTGTCTGATCTGGCACTCTGTTTTCATTCTTATTTTCCCTTCTCCAGTCTTCGGAATCTTGCATTTGTTAGGAATGAATTCCAGTAATTACCTGTCACATCAATCATGCAACTCCTTCAGGTGAAGTCTTTCTTAGTCCTTTCTATTTCCATTCTCATTAATTTCACATCACTTATTTTACCTTGTCATAAAACTTCAGTAGAGTTGTGAGACAGGATTTACTGTCCCTAATTGCAAACTGATTGTTCATGAAACTGTTTCTCTTCAGTCCCCCCACCACCACTCTTATGTTTATTTGCTCCGATATCTTACATAGTAAACATATCAGTGATAAACCATACCACGGGTGAGGTTCGAACCCGCGATCAGAGGGTCACAAAACTCTAGACCGTCGCGTTAGCCACTGTGGCCACAGTGGTGCCTATGCTAACCTTACTGTGGTGAAGAAATATACCTAGTTGGATGAATTTTATTGAAGCTAGGTGGTCCAGTGGCTAACGCGACGGTCTGGAGTTTTGTGACTCTGATCGCGGGTTCAAACCCCATCCGTGGTATGGTTCGTTTGCAATCGTGTATTACGATTTCGTGAGTCATATCAGTGATACTTGCCTGCAATTTAACACTACCTGTCTGTTCCCTTTCTTATATACTGGGACAACATTTACTGTCTTGCAAGGCTCAGGCAACAGTCCTGCACTCGTTCAATTGTAAGTTCTAAGAAGCAATTCTCACATTGATTATGCACGCTCTCTCACAGAGTTGCAGTCACCGAGTTGCGGTTATGAGGGTCGTTCTCCACCTCCTTCAATACTTTGATTGGTATTACTGAATTTTTGTCTTTTCTGGCCTTACCACGTGTGTGCCTACCTACACCACGTTCTCATCCACTTCATTCCATTTTCAAACCATCCTGAGACTTAGGAGATACTTTATCTGTGTTTTCAGCTTCTACCTGTGTCCTCTTTATCCTAGTTCTCTTCAAACATTCTAGCTCTATGAATTCTTCATTTTGTACATTGTAAACATGTCTTCCCTAGTCGTTCTCTCTCTGCCAATATTGTGAGATTCAGTACATCAGTCCTACATAGTTCATTCCTCTCATTTGGATTTAGTTGTAAGCCTTTGGAACACAACGAACATGCACAAGTGCTTGACCAGGTGCATGCTCCACACTCAATGACTGGCCTAATATGTGTTTTACATAAAGTTCTGAAGAATTCTGACTTTAAACGGCTTTTATGTAACTGGCGATATGTTTGGTGTTTTATTTACCCCCAGATCCTTTTCCTTTACTGATATTTACCGCATCTTTCCTCTCCTGTCTTACTCAGTATCCAGTCTACCTTCACTTCTCCAGTCCACATAACTTTGCATTTGTTTGAACTCCAGAAGCAACTTGTTGGACCACATCTGCAGCCTGTTGTGGCCTCTCTACCTGTAGTTGGTGCTCAGGGTCAACGCCCGGACAGCCTGGTCTCAGACCAAGCTTCCTGGATGATAGTCTGATTGATCAGACTGTTGGTGCTAGCATCATGTAGGCCAGTGTATGCACCGGAGCTAGATTCATCAGAAACTAGCATAAATAACTTCTCAAGTTCCCTCTTAAAGACTTTTCTTGTTGGCAGTTCCTTTTATGCTGAAAAGTCTTGGGACCTTCAAATTCATTTATTTTCAACGGAGAAGAGAGGAAGAGGATAAGGCGGGAGGAGGGGTCGGTATTTTGCATAGTCGGCCAAGCCTCATGCTTTCGTAGGTAGTAATTTCGATGTCCAGATCTGGGATCAATATCTATAGAATTTCCAAGAGAGAATCACATTCTTTAGAAAGAACCAAGATGGATTTAGGGACGGGGAAGCCAGCCTTACAAGCCTGCAGGAGTTCGACGACAGAACCATAGAGGTGAAATAAGAGAGTCTTGAACTGACTTTCAGGAAATACAGTTCAGGGGATTTCAAGCGTCCAAATAATGCAAGTGTTTGCATTTATATGAAGAGTAAATAATTCTGTGCGTATTTTCCAGATCTACATATTAGTACAGTATAGGTTGTAAAACATATGTGGTACTCTTTTCAAGACTGATGGATTGACCACATCAGCTCAAGGCTGCGGGACTGATTACCTCAAACTCCTAATCTACAACCATTCTTTTCTGTAATAGACTGAGGAAATCACTGATCGGCGAAATGTTTCCGCAATGAAGATACCCAAGCGTTGCGCAAGTGTCTAATTCATCAACCTGTCGGTTCTCTGAACTATTAATTTACATATCGAGTCGCAGGTTTCTTGTTTCACCTCTGTGGTTCTGTCGTAGAACTCTGCAAGTTTGTAAGACAGGCTTCCCCGTCCCTAAATCCGTGTTGTTTTTTTCTCCAGAGAATGTGCTTCTCTCCAGATATTCCAGAACCATTTTCCTTACAATCTTCTCCACAACTTTTGGTAATATGCATGTTAAAGATGCTTGTCTGGAACTGTATCTCTCTTGGCTCTCACCATTTTCGTACGTGTGGAGGGAGTACATTGTGGAGGGAGTACATTGTGGAGGGAGTATATTGTGGAGGGAGTATATTGTGGAGGGAGTACATTGTGGAGGGAGTACATTGTGGAGGGAGTACATTGTGGAGGGAGTATATTGTGGAGGGAATAAATTGTGGAGGGAGTAAATTGTGGAGGGAATACATTGTGGAGGGAATACATTGTGGAGGGAATACATTGTGGAGGGAATAAATTGTGGAGGGAGTATGTTGTGTGTGGAGGAGGTACATTGTGTATGGAAGGATTACACTGTGTGTGGAGGTAGTGCATTGTGTGGCAGGAGTACATTGTGTGTGGAGTGCATTTTGGGTGAAGGGAGCACACTGTGTGAAGGGTACATTGTAGTGGAGTACATTTTATGTGGAGGGGAGTATATTGTGTGGCGGAAGTACACTGTGTGTGGAGAGTACACTGTGTGTGTGGAGGGAATACATTGTGTGGAGGGAGTACACTGTGTGTGGACGGAGTACATTGTGTGGAGTACACTGTGTGTGGAGGAGTACACTGTGTGTGGAGGAGTACACTGTGTGTGGAGGCGTACACATTGTGTGGAGGGAGTACACAGTGTGTTGAGGAAGTACACTGTGTGTGGAGGGAGTACACTGTGTGTGGAGGGAGTACTGTGTGTGGAGTACACTGTGTGTGGAGGGAGTACACTGTGTGGAGGGAGTACACTGTGTGGAGGGAGTACATTGTGTGTGGAGGGAGTACATTGTATGTGGAGGGAGTACATTGTGTGTGGAGTATGTCTTTGGAGGGAGTACATTATGTATGGAGGGAGTACATTGTGTGTGTAGTATACTACGCACACACACACACACACACTGTGCTCCCTCCACACACAATGTATTCCCTCTGCACACACAATGTACTCCTTCCACACACAATGTACTCTAGAATTTATCCCACAACAGTCAGTTAATTCCTAGGTACCTTTATACTGTTAGGACAAGTGCAAGAGGTGTCCAGAGACTTGACCATACATTTCGGCTTTCATGGGGGACCTAACACAAGTATTTTTTATAGTTTACCATATGTTCTGAGTACTGAATTCCAGTAACACTTATCCTATGTCTTTGTGGAAACAGAAACCCCCTCCATCACTGACCAAACACCATCCTGCCTACCGTGCTCTTCCTACTGTGCCTGTTGCACCTGTGATCTTCATTATTATTATTATTATTATAATTATTAAAATAAAAAAAGAAGCGCTAAGCCACAAGGGCTATACAGCGTGTGCCCTTCAACCTGTGAAAACATCACAGTGCATAAATGCATGAGGCAGCATCATCTGGGGCTGTCAATATGTCAATATCTAAAAATTAAGAGTCACATTTCCCTATCACATAGCACCAAACTCATGAACTCTCCACACTACTGTGTGGAAAGTTCGTGTGTTTGTACTGACTTCAACAGACACTCTGAACAAGCTAACATATTACAAACGACCTAAACAGAGACTAAACAAAGACTTGAGTATTTCATGAGTCTGCATGTCTTCCCACATAAGGAACAGCTATGAATATGATAATCGCATACAATACCGACAAACTGATACGACACATGTGCAACAGTTAGGTATCTTTATTCCAAAACGCCTCCTGTGTAGGCAAAACGTCTCGGAATAAAGATCCCTAACTGTTGCACATATGTCTTACTGATCAAGGATCAACTGTCGTGATGCCACTGATAAAGAAGCAAGATGTGCATGTGACAGGTGGAAGGTGAAGGTAAAACTGTACATCTCTCTCTCCAGTCTTCAACCATCCTAGCAGCTCCAGTCAGCAAGAGCATCCAGACGCCCAGAGACCTGAGAGCTCTAATATCAGGCATTGTGATCTGTTCCGATCAGCAAATATGTGTATAAAAGGCATATAACATCCACAGTATTATGTAACAGTCGCTACCAGAGGCAGGTTGGGATACCGTTACCAGAGGCAGACAAATATTGTTACCACACGTGAGGCTTTCGTCCCAGCAGCTTACTCCAGATGTAAGTTCTGCTAAAACAAGAGCTACACGCTAGACCATTATATAGATGAATGTTCACTAGTGTTTTTAGACCTGGTGGGATCGGGTTTTTGGAAATGATTAAATATTTTATTAACTCTGAGGCGCTGGAGGAAATTCTCAATGTCTGTCAGGAATGAGCCAGCGGTAATTAACAGCCCAGTCGTGCCCCAATTGTGTATGCGTATACGTGTATGTATGTATATTTAATGTCGTGGCGAATAGGTAAAACTTGCAATTTTGGCTTAAATAGCAACGCTCTTCTTGTCGAATAAGGAAAGCGAAAATTTGTGTTTGCAATAATGTCGAAAAATCATTCTGAACCTAACGAAAAAAAATGTATTTCATTGTGCCTGTTCATTATTCAATTACTGTGAATTTATCTAAATTAAATTTAGTTGGATTAGGCTAAATTAAATTGCGCTTGTTATAATAAAAGTACGTTTTCTAAGGTTCTGTTGGTACAAAATTATTAATTTTTACATTAACATAAATGAAAAAATATATTTTCAAGCGTATAAGAAAATTTTTTAGAAAGGACCTAATTTTAAATGAGTTCCTGCTAACTGATCAATTTTACCCATTCGACACGAGACATATATATATATATATATATATATATATATATATATATATATATATATATATATATATATATATATATATATATATATATATATATATATATATATACGTACTGGAGCATGTGTGACCTCTACTGTTGTAGTGTTGAGTAACACAGTTGAGTCGTGCCACCTAACTTAGCCTGGGTTAGCATACACACAGTGAGTGTTGCTGTCCTCAGTGTAGCAGTTGTTTCGTTTTCATGCTGGCTGCCAGCAGGTTCCTGCATGCTGGCTGCCAGCAGGCTCCTGCATGCTGGCTGCCAGCAGGCTCCTGCATGCTGGCTGCCAGCAGGCTCCTGCATGCTGGCTGCCAGCAGGCTCCTGCATGCTGGCTGCCAGCAGGCTCCTGCATGCTGGCTGCCAGCAGGCTCCTGCAGGCTGGCTGCCAGCAGGCTCCTGCATGCTGGCTGCCAGCAGGCTCCTGCAGGCTGGCTGCCAGCAGGCTCCTGCAGGCTGGCTGCCAGCAGGCTCCTGCAGGCTGGCTGCCAGCAGGCTCCTGCAGGCTGGCTTCCACCAGACTCCTGCAGGCTGGCTGCCAGCAGGCTCCTGCATGCTGGCTGCCAGCAGGCTCCTGCAGGCTGGCTTCCACCAGACTCCTGCAGGCTGGCTTCCACCAGATTCCTGCAGGCTGGCTGCCAGCAGGCTCCTGCAGGCTGGCTGCCAGCAGGCTCCTGCAGGCTGGCTTCCACCAGACTCCTGCAGGCTGGCTGCCAGCAGGCTCCTGCAGGCTGGCTGCCAGCAGGCTCCTGCAGGCTGGCTTCCACCAGACTCCTGCAGGCTGGATGCCAGCAGGCTCCTGCATGCTGGCTGCCAGCAGGCTCCTGCAGGCTGGCTGCCAGCAGGCTCCTGCAGGCTGGCTGCCAGCAGGCTCCTGCAGGCTGGCTTCCACCAGACTCCTGCAGGCTGGCTTCCACCAGACTCCAGCAGGCTGGCTTCCACCAGACTCCTGCAGGCTGGCTTCCACCAGACTCCTGCAGGCTGGCTTCCACCAGACTCCTGCAGGCTGGCTTCCACCAGACTCCTGCAGGCTGGCTTCCACCAGACTCCTGCAGGCTGGCTTCCACCAGACTCCTGCAGGCTGGCTTCCACCAGACTCCTGCAGGTATGTACTCCTGATCATAATGATCAGTCTACATTGTAGTATATCACGGTATGTATTTAGATATATCATGTCATTCAAATATCTCTTCTCGCCATCTTTTTCCTGTTTCCCATATATAATACCCGTTGCTCCCGCTACTGGATGATGGTGATATCTTCATAAATAATACATTTATGATGTGTGTATATTGGGCTATCCTGAGAGATGGTAATCCCCAAGTGATAGTTACTCCAGCTCTGCTAGAACTAAACTTTTGAAGCTGCCGTAACTGATGAATCTAGCTATCAACTTGTCGGTTCTCTCAAACATTCATCTATCTATCCTCATATCCAACTGAAGTCTCGTATCTTAGGCTGAAAGATCTGAACGCCGCGTACGAACTCCATCCTATGTGACGGAATGTCAGGAAAACACAGCTCCCACTGTGGAAGCATACATATATAACCCGCAAGTAAAAGTAAATTATGACAACGTTTCGGTCCGAAACGTTGTCATAAGCTACTTATGTGCGGGTTATTTGTGTTTTGCTCCAGTGAAGGTACCGTGTCTTTTTGTTCTTTGTGTAACTATCATATATAACAGGACACCAGAACACTGGTAATGCCTCCAGTATTTACTAACTTTAATGGCTCACTGAGTTTGTGTTTAATTCTGATTCATTACTTACACTTCTGACTGACTTGTGTAATAATATCTTGACTCTGTTTTAAAACTGTGAATGAATTTGTACTTCAGTGTTGCATTCCGCAGCTTAACTTTATCATCTTAATAGTGTAACGTTACGTAAAGTCTTCGTGATTAATTTAGGTGTTCACCTGCCTGTGTGAACACTTGTCTTAGTTCATCCCATGGTACATGGTTTGTCCATGACCCCCCTCAAGGACGGTTCCTTGATGTTGGTGAGGGGCTCTTGATTTAGGGAATTGGATCTGTGCTCCAGTTCCCCGAATTAAGCCTGAATGCCTTCCACATCCCCCCCCCCCAAGGCGCTGTATAATCCTCCGGGTTTAGCGCTTCCCCTTGATTATAATAATAATAATTGTCCATGACCATGATAGTCATGGTCCAGAGGACTGTTATTTAACAGGATCAAATTTCTTACTGCACTCTGTCTATACAAGTTTTATTTCCTAAAAAAAACATGTGAAATTATCTGATAAAATACCACAAAATATATTTTTTTTCGTTTCATGAAAACTTTAAGGTCTTCCTCAATTTTAACCAATAAATACAGTTCTGAGGCCATCTTTATTTGATTTATTTTTTGTCGTGAGATATTAGACTGTCTTCAAACGTTGATGTATATATTACAAAGAAAAGCTCACCAAGGTTTAAAGTTGTGTATAAGTAAAATTGTTGGAATTATTAGTTTCTGAAGGATATTTGGAGAATGGATTCTCTGGTCGGCTTCAAACTTTCAATGCAAGTGTATTTTACTAAAAGAAAAATGAGAGCAAAAATGGGGAAGGTGAAGCAGATGGATTTTCAACCTGATAGACAGAACACAGAGTAGTGGTATACATAGCAAAAATTCAGACTTAATGAGTTAAAAAGCTCAGTTGCCCAAGGCACTGTCCTGGCACCTCTGCTGTTTCTCATCCTCATAGCAGACAAAAATAAAATCACCCGTCACACTTTTCTATCATCACTTATAGATGACACCAAAATAAGCATAAAAACCACTATGGCAGAAGATACTCAAAAATTACAGGAAGCCATAAGCAGAGTTTACCAGTGGACAGTGGAGAACATGACGTTCAATGGTGATAAGTTCCAGCTGCTTAGATATGGAAAGAATGAAGAACTCAAAAGGAACACTGTATATAAAACCCAAGAGGATCACCAAATAGAAATAAAGGAACACGTGAAAGAGATGGGAAGGATAATGATAACTTTCAAAATAAGGAGCACAGTGCCAATGGTGACATTTTACAAATCTCTTGTGTTCTCTTAGAGTGTTGCAGAGTGATGACCGACCCGTTCAGGGCACGAGGGATATCGGAAGTTGAACAGATTGAGTTCATTTACGGTCCATCAAGATTGATGGACTGAACACATTGACTCCAGGCTGAGGGACTGATTACCTCAAACTCCTCATCGCCCACCGTTCTTCTCCGTATAGGACTGAAGAAGCCACTAGCTGGCGAAACGTTTCCAGGATAAAGATAGCCAAATGTCTCATTTATCAACATGTAATTTGTATATCTAGTTTGTCTTATACCTAATGACTAACTTTTTTACTTTCTTTACTTACGAAAATTGTTGGTTATAACTGAGGCAAGTTACTCTCTCCACGGGAAGCGTATATGTCTGAAGTTATAATTGATATCTCAATTATAACTAGACGAAGTGGATTTGCAGATGGAAGGTTGAACAGGACAGCAGCGCGAGCCAGCTACAACTTGATCAATTTACTGCACTAGGAAACACTTAACTCAGGTATGTACTGCAGTGATGTAATCAACCTGGAGAGTGTTCCGGGGGTTAACGCCCCCGCGGCCCGGTCCACGAAAAGACCTTACGGTGAATCAGGCTGTTACTGCTGGCTGCACGCAATCCAACGTACGAACCATAGCCCGTCTGATCAGGAACTTCAGCTTCTTCAACGCCCTGGTGATGGACCAGGTACTTAGCTCCTTTACTACCCTGGTGATGGACCAGGTACTTAGCTCCTTTACTACCCTGGTGATGGACCAGGTGCTTCAGTACCCTCTTTAATAATGCCCTGGTTTTCAATGCTTATTCCATGGGTGGAGTTGAAGGTGGGTTGGGCAGGTGTTTTTGTTTGTGGGTTTGGTTTTGGGTTTAAGGGGAACCTGCCTAGTGTTTGACGGTTGGTCTGCTGCAGTGTTCCTCCTTTCTTGTCTTCTTATAAGTCAGAGGGATTGGATTTGAGTGGAACTTGCACATTGGTTGGGGAGTTGCCGGGGTGTATTGCTTGGGTAGTGCTGAGGATGGATTGGGCAAATGTTTTTGTTGGTGGGTTGGATTTGACATGGACCTGCCAAGTATGGGCCAGTAGAACATAATTTGAAGCCAGTAGAACTATATACAAAAGATGAGGTAATCAGTCCCTCAGCCTTGGAGTTGGTGTGAAAAGCACCGTAGTCGTGAAGATTCTGGAGCAGAGGCAAGGAGACCGGCGCTTATATACTAACGTCAGGTGGAAACGGACGGGTAGCAGACGAGGGCATAGTCACTGGTAGGCGGGATTTCCCAGTGAACGAAGATCATACCCAACATACCTAGCATCATGGAATCTTGGTTCAGAGGACATCTACATGACCTTCTTCATGGCTACTACAACTATTACTACAACTTACCCATTCCTTTGGATATGACCTACTTCCACTGGGGAATCCGGTCTACCAGTGACTATGCCCTCGTCTGCTACCTGTCCCTTTCCACCTGACGTTAGTATATAAGTGCCAGTCTCCTTGCCTACGTATGCTCCTGAATCTTCACGACTACAGTGCTCTTCACACCAACTCCAAGGCTGAGGGACTGATTACCTCATCTTTTGTATATAGTTCTACTGTCTTCAAATTATGTCCTAGAATCTGTATTGGTAAAGCCACTGGATGGCGAAACGTCTACAATAAAGATATCCAGATGTTGCTCATCAATTCTTCTCATCATCTGCAAACAGGGACACTTCAGAGTCTATTCCTTCCGTAACGTCGTTCACAAATACCAGAAACAGTACCGATCCTAGGACTGACCCCTGTGGAACCCTACTCATCACAGGCACCCACTGACACCTCGCCACATACCATGACTCGCTGTTGTCTTCCTGACGGGTATTCCCTGATCCATTGGAGTGCCTTCACTGTTATCCCTGCCTGGTCCTCCAGCTTTTGCACTAATCTCAGGTGTGAAACTGTGCCATACGCTTTCTTACAGTCCAAGAAAATGCAATCTAACCACTCTTTTGTCTTACTGCTGTCATAGACCTCCAGTAGGTTTGTGACTAGGGATTTCCCATCCTTGAAACCATGCTGGCTGTCATTGATAAGCTCATTCCTTTCTTGGTGCTACAGCACTCTTTTCCTGATAACCTTCTCCATTACTGCATGCTATACATGTCAGTGACACTGGTCTGTACTTCATGCTTCGTGTCTGTCTCCTTTTTTAAAAATTGGACTACATTTGCTGTCTTCCATACCTCAGGTAGTCGCCCTGTTTAGATAGACGTGTTGAAGATTGTTGTTAGTGGTACACATAGCACCTCTGCTCCATCTCCCAGGTCCCATGGAGAGATATTATCTGGCCCCATAGCCTTTGAGGTATCTAGCTCACTTAGCAGCCTCTTCACTCCTTCCTCGGTTGTATGTATTGTGTCTAACACTTGATGGTGTACCCCACCTCTCCATCCTTCTGGAGTTCCTTCTGTCTTCTCTGTGAACACTTCTTTGAATCTCATGTTGAGCTCCTCACATACTTTGCGGTCGCTTCTTGTGATCTCCTTTCCTTCCTTCCTCAGCCTGACTACCTGGTCGTTGACTATTGTTTTCCTCCTGATGTGGCTGTACAACAGCTTCGGGTCAGATTTGGCTTTCGCTGTTATGTTATTTTCGTATTGTCGTTGGGCCTCCCTTCTTACCAGTGCATATTCATTTCTGACTCTACGACTGCTCTCCTTATTCTCCTGGGTCCTTTGCCTTCTATACTTCTTCGATTCTCTATCACACTTGGTTTTGGCCTCTCTACACCTTTGGGTGAACCAAGGGCTCATCCTGGCTTTCTCGTTATTCCTGTTACCCTTGGGTACAAACCTCTCCTCAGCTTCCATTCATATTGTTGTCACATATTCCATCATCTCGTTTACTGACTTCCCTGCCAGTTCTTTATCCCACTGAACCCAGTGCAGGAAATTCTTCATGCCTGTGTAGTCCCCTCTCTTGTAGTTTGGCTTCATTCGTCCTGCCCTTCCTGCTTCCCTCTTCACTTGTAACTCTACTGTGTATTCGAAGCTCAGAACCACATGATCACTGGCCCCGAGGGGTCTTTCATATGTGATGTCCTCAATATCTGCACTACAAAAAGGTGAATACTGGGTCCAGTCTTTCTGGTTTATCCTCTCCTCTCTCTCTGGTAGTGTCCTTTACCTGTTGGTACATGAGGTTTTCCAGTACCATCTCCATCGTCTTAGCCCTCCACGTTTCTTGGCCCCCATGTGGCTCCAGGTTCTCTCAGTCGATTTCCTTGTGGCTGAAGTCACCCATACCACTACCACGTCAGCCAGTGTGTCAACCATCGCTCTATTACTCTCATCATACTCTTGCCTTGGCCTCCTGAGGTTATGTGGTGGGATATACATCACTGCAATTACCACCTTGGGACCTCCAGACTGAAGTGTTCCTATTATGTAATCTCTTCTCCACTGTCTCCTCTCTCCAGCTCATCAAAATCCCATCGGTTTTGATGAGCAATGCCACTCCTCCACTACCTCTGTCTTTCCTCAGGATCTGTGTGTGTGTACTCACCTAGTTGTGGTTGCAGGGGTCGAGTCACAGCACCTGGCCCCGCCTCTTCACTGGTCGCTATTGGGTCACTCACTCCTCTGTGAGCTTTATCATACCCTTTCTTAAAGCTATGTATGGATCCTGCCTCCACTACATTACTTCCCAGACTACTCCACTTCTTGACAACTCTGTGACTGACGAAATACTTCCTAACATCCCTGTGATTCATCTGAGTCTTCAAATTTCAACTGTGACTCTTTGTTCCTGTGTCCCATCTCTGGAACATCCTGTCTCTGTCCACCTTGTCGATTCCTTTCAGTATTTTATATGTCGTTCTCATATCCCCCTTATCTCTCCTGTCTTCCAGTGTCGTCAGGTCGATTTCCCTTAACTACTCTTCGTAGGACATACCCCTTAGCTCCGGGACTAGTCTTATTGTGTGTGTACTCACCTAATTGTGGTTGCAGGGGTCGATACTCCGCTCCTGGCCCCGCCTCTTCACTGATCCCTGCTCCGTGAGCTTGATGTGTGCGTGTGTATGTGTACTTACCCATTTGTACTCACCTATTTGTGGCTGCAGGGGTCGATTCATAGCTCCTGGTCCCCGTCTCTTCACTGATCGTACTAAGTCACACACTCCCTGCTCCATGAGCTTTATCAAACCTCGTCTTAAAACTATGTATGGTTCCTGCCTCCACTACGTCATTCTCCAGACTATTCCACTTCCTGACAACTCTATGACTGAAGAAATACTTCCTAACATCCCTTTGACCATATGAATCTTCAAATTCCAATTGTGACCCCTTGTTGCTGTATCCCATCTCTGAAGCATTCTATCCCTATCCACCTTGTCAATTCCTCTCAGTATATTATATATCGTTATCAGGTCTCCCCTAAACCTCCTGTCCTCCAATGTCGTCTGGCTGATTTCCCTTAACCTTTCTTCGTAGGACATTCCCCTTATCTCTGGGACTAGTCTTGTTACAAAGCTTTGCACTTTCTCTAATTTCTTGACGTGCTTGACCAGGTGTGGGTTCGAAACTGGTGCTGTATACTCCAATATGGGCCTGACGTACACGGTGTACAGAGTCTTGAATGATTCCCTGCTGAGGTATCGGAACGCTATTCTTAGGTATGCCAGGCACCCATGTTCTGCAGCAGTTATCTGGTTGATGTGCCCCTCAGGAGATGTGCTCGGTATTCTACTCACCCCAAGTTCCTTTTCCTTGAGCGAAGTTTGCAGTCTTTGTCCGCCTAGCCTATACTCTGTCTGCGGTCTTCTTTGCCCTTCCCCAATCTTCATGACTTTGCATTTGGTGGGGTTAAATTCGAGGAGCCAGTTGCTGGACCAATCTTTAAGCCTGTCCAGGTCTCTTTGCAGTTCTGCCTGATCCTCATCCGATTTAATTCTCCTCATTAACTTCACATTATCTGCAAACACGGACACTTCTGACTCTATCCCTTCCGTCATGTCATTCACATAAATCAAAAACAACACTGGTCTTAGGACTGACCCCTGTGGAACCCCGCTCGTCACAGGCACTCACTCTGACACCTCGTCACGTACTATGACTCGTTGTTGCCTCCCTGTTAGGTACTGTATTCTCTGATTCAACCTTCCAGGCACTGGGCACTGGTTGGCACGCCTAGGCACTTATTCTCTACTGCTTCCCTCCTGCCTCATTCTAGCAAAAACGTTCACTATGAACGTGTTTGCTCGGATTTCATCCTCTCTTCTGCAACATTGCAAATTCCTGATGATGTGTTGATTGGAACACGAAAACCCTAAAGCTATCGTTCAACTCACCCCCCATGACCATCCCATATATATATGGGGTGGTAGAAGATTAGTACTCAGATGGACTCTAGGATAGGTCTCTACACCCTTCCTGGAAGACATTTGACTTAGTTCTCCAAGGTTATGGGACTTAATATATTGCACCAGAGGTGGACCCTTTTTTATATACACACACATACATACATACATACATACAGACATATACATACATACATACATACATACACTCATACATACATACATACATATACATACATACATACTCATACATACATACACTCATACATACATACATACACTCATACATACATACACATACATACATACTCATACATACATACACTCATACATACATACATACACTCATACATACATACATACACTCATACATACATATACATACATACATACATACACTCATACATACATACATACATATATACTCATACATACATACACTCATACATACATACATACACTCATACATACATACACATACATACATACATATATACACTCATACATACATACATACATACACTCATACATACATACATACACTCATACATACATACACATACATACATACATACACTCATACATACATACACTCATACATACATACACTCATACATACATACACTCATACATACATACACATACATACATACATACATACTCATACATACACTCATACATACACATACATACATACATACACTCATACATACATACATACATACACTCATACATACACATACATACACTCATACATACATACATATATACTCATACATACATACTCATACATACATACACTCATACATACATACATACACTCATACATACATACACATACATACATATATACACTCATACATACATACATACACTCATACATACATACACTCATACATACATACACATACATACATACATACACTCATACATACATACATACATACACACACTCATACATACATACATACACTCATACATACATACACATACATACATACATACATACACTCATACATACATACATACACTCATACATACATATACATACATACACTCATACATACATACACTCATACATACATACATATACATACATACACATACATACATACACTCATACATACATACATACACTCATACATACATATACATACATACACATACATACATACATACACTCATACATACATACATACATACACTCATACATACATACATACACTCATACATACATACACATACATACATACATACACTCATACATACATACATACATACACTCATACATACATACATACATACACTCATACATACATACATACACTCATACATACATACACATACATACATACATACATACACTCATACATACATACATACATACACTCATACATACACTCATACATACATACACATACATACATACACTCATACATACATACACATACATACATACATACACATACATACATACATACACACAGCGAGAAGGGGGATACAATTACATTCGGGGTTGGAACAATTTTAATTTAAACTTGACCTCAAAGCTTTATTTACCAGAAACAAATTCGCACCATAAAAGTTACTAATCAACTGTGTTGATAAATCCAGGATAATTTAACCCGACAATCATCGATAATCTGCGCCGAGAATACAGTGCTGGTTATTATTATTATTAATATTATTATTATTACTGACATATAACACACTTGTGCAACACTTGGTAATCTTTATTCTGGAAACGTTTCGCCAGCCAGTCAGTGGCTTCCTCAGTCCAATAAAAAGATTCACACAGTCTCTAGGCTGTGGGACTGATTACCTAAAACTCCTAATATTCCACCTCTCTTCTTTGTATTGGACTGAAGAAAATACTAGCCGGCGAAACGTTTACAAAATAAAGATTCTTAAATGTTGCACAAGTGTCTAATTCTTCAACCTAACCTAGTATTCCAGTCCTGGATAACCTAGTCTAGTGTTCCAGTCCTGGATAACCTAGTCTAGTGTTCCAGTCCTGGATAACCTAGTCTAGTGTTCCAGTCCTGGATAACCTAGTCTAGTGTTCCAGTCCTGGATAACCTAGTCTAGTGTTCCAGTCCTGGATAACCTAGTCTAGTGTTCCAGTCCTGGATAACCTAGTCTAGTGTTCCAGTCCTGGATAACCTAGTCTAGTGTTCCAGTCCTGGATAACCTAGTCTAGTGTTCCAGTCCTGGATAACCTAGTCTAGTGTTCCGGTCCTGGATAACCTAGTCCAGTGTTCCAGTCCTGGATAACCTAGTCCAGTGTTCCAGTCCTGGATAACCTAGTCCAGTGTTGCAGTCATGAATAACCTAGTCCAGTGTTCCAGTCCTGGATAACTTAGTTCAGTGTTCCAGTATTAGATAATCTAGTCCAGTGTTCCAGTCCTGGATAACCTAGTTCAGTGCTCCAGTCCTGGATAATCCATTCTAAATAACTTAGCCTAGTGTTCCAGTCCAATTTTTATTAATAAAAATTTACATACCCACATTAGGACACGTAGGCAAAATTTTTCGAAAAATATGGTGAATTTAAAACCAGGAAGTAAACTTAAACTGGTTAAGACTTAATCACGAAGAAGATAATTTTAATGAAGCTGTTAAAAATATCCCTGGAAAACGCTAATGGTCTTGATTACTCCAGTGACACGAGCAATTGAATCAGGCAGGAATATTAGACATTTATTAGTCATTAATCGATTTTTTTAATATGTTCATTACATTAGGCTGCTGTGTCCTGTTGTGTGTGTGTGTTATGAATATTTAAACGAGATATTTGCATTTGATGCACTGTGTAACTCAACACATTTACACTGGCTAGTAATTATTAGTTTTTGTTGTTATAGGGGAGTGAGATTAACTAATTGTCGGCTAGTTAGTTTATTGCAAAAATCTGGTTGATGACGACTGTAAAAATCTGGTTGATGAGAATTGAAAAATCTGGTCGATGAGGATTGCAAAACTCTGGTTGACGAGGATTGCAAAAATCTGGTTGATGAGGACTGTAAAAATCTGGTTGATGAGAATTGAAAAATCTGGTGTATGAGGACTGCAAAAATATGGCTGATTAGGATTCCAAAAATCTGGGTAATGAGGATTTATTGGAATTGAATGTTCTTCCAGTCAACATTGCAATAACTCACTGATTTTAAAAAATGGCAGATTTATTGGCTAATTAACTGAAAAATGGCTGATATATTGTCAGGAAAATGGACAGATGCAAGGGCTCCCGAACATTTGGCCGACGTACACTTCGCCGACGAACATTTCACCGAACACATTTGACAGAATAGACATGTGGCCAAAATGGCATTCATAACCTAATTTAACCAAACATAACCTAATTATCCGTTCGATCTATTGTTAGTTCGGCCAAGTGGCTGTCGGTGCAGTGTCCGGTAGGCCAATAGTTCTTCGGTCAAATGTCTGTCGGCCAAGTGTCCGTTGTTTATCCGGCCACGTTTCGCCCTCCAGCGTGACAAAGCTCCAGGGGTATACCTGGAAGGTGTTCCAGGGGTCAACGCCCCCGCGGCTCGGTCCGTGACCAGGCCTCCCTAATGACAGAGTTTATGGCTGACGTTCTTCCGCTGAACGCTCCTAGTAAGCCCACTCACTCTCCACCTTTAAAAACTTACAGAGGAACTTTTAATCACAGTGGAAAGTTCAGTACCACAAATAAACTCATTTCAGCGTATCGGTAATAATTCGCAGCCATCACGTTCATCATACAAATTAAAAAGGAACAAAGCAACAGGAAATTAAAGGCCTCATATGTATAATACATGTACAACATCACATGGGATTCTCAACCAAAACATCATTGTCCTTTTTCATTACAAAATGATTAATGGACAGAAAATATTAGAGCAGCGTAAATATTTATTTGTTTTTCAATGCGAATGAAAAACATTTAAAATTTATCTATATTTTTGGGTATTAGGTATATATGGATTTATTCTCTTCATAACACAAGACACTGGACGATTGATGTTTAAAACTTGCGGACCAGGAGCTATAGCTGAACGACCATTCGAGGAGGTTGAGTTGATGCTAGTGTTTAGAGGCACTGTCTGGTGGCACCCCGTTTTGAGTGCCACTGGAACTTTAATCAAAGTATTTTCGTATACTGACTGTAGTAAGATAAGATAAGATAAGATTTCGTTCGGATTTTTAACCCCGGAGGGTTAGCCACCCAGGATAACCCAAGAAAGTCAGTGCGTCATCGAGGACTGTCTAACTTATTTCCATTGGGGTCCTTAATCTTGTCCCCCAGGATGCGACCCACACCAGTCGACTAACACCCAGGTACCTATTTGCTGCTAGGTGAACAGGACAACAGGTGTAAGGAAACGTGTCGAAATGTTTCCACCCGCCGGGAATCGAACCCGGGCCCTCCGTGTGTGAAGCGGGAGCTTTAGCCACCAGGCCACCGGGCCTGGGGATAGTGAGGGCAATATTGAAGGCAACTCTAGCCATATAGTTGATAGTGTCTAGTAGCAAACAGAAACAGCAGCAGCAGCAGGCAAGAGTAGTATTTTAGCAGCAGCAGGAAAGATAACCAAGCAGGTTAGAGCAGAAAGCAGATCATCCGGCTAAATACCCGTGTGTGGTGAGGCGTGGCGTCAGGGCAAGTGTGTGGTGAGGCGTGGCGTCAGGGCAAGTGTGTGGTGAGGCGTGGCATCAGGGCAAGTGTGTGGTGAGGCGTGGCGTCAGGGCAAGTGTGTGGTGAGGCGTGGCGTCAGGGCAAGTGTGTGGTGAGGCGTGGCATCAGGGCAAGTGTGTGGTGAGGCGTGGCGTCAGGGCAAGTGTGTGGTGAGGCGTGGCATCAGGGCAAGTGTGTGGTGAGGCGTGGCGTCAGGACAAGTGTGTGGTGAGGCGTGGCGTCAGGACAAGTGTGTGGTGAGGCGTGGCGTCAGGGCAAGTGTGTGGTGAGGCGTGGCGTCAGGGCAAGTGTGTGGTGAGGCGTGGCGTCAGGTCAAGTGTGTGGTGAGGCGTGGCGTCAGGACAAGTGTGTGGTGAGGCGTGGCGTCAGGGCAAGTGGGTGGTGTGGCGTGGCGTCAGGGCAAGTGTGTGGTGAGGCGTGGCGTCAGGGCAAGTGTGTGGTGAGGCGTGGCGTCAGGGCAAGTGTGTGGTGAGGCGTGGCGTCAGGGCAAGTGTGTGGTGAGGCGTGGCGTCAGGACAAGTGTGTGGTGAGGCGTGGCGTCAGGACAAGTGTGTGGTGAGGCGTGGCGTCAGGGCAAGTGTGTGGTGAGGCGTGGCGTCAGGGCAAGTGTGTGGTGAGGCGTGGCGTCAGGGCAAGTGTGTGGTGAGGCGTGGCGTCAGGGCAAGTGTGTGGTGAGGCGTGGCGTCAGGGCAAGTGTGTGGTGAGGCGTGGCGTCAGGGCAAGTGTGTGGTGAGGCGTGGCGTCAGGACAAGTGTGTGGTGAGGCGTGGCGTCAGGACAAGTGTGTGGTGAGGCGTGGCGTCAGGGCAAGTGTGCGGTGAGGCGTGGCGTCAGGGCAAGTGTGTGGTGAGGCGTGGCGTCAGGGCAAGTGTGCGGTGAGGCGTGGCGTCAGGGCAAGTGTGTGGTGAGGCGTGGCGTCAGGGCAAGTGTGTGGTGAGGCGTGGCGTCAGGGCAAGTGTGCGGTGAGGCGTGGCGTCAGGGCAAGTGTGCGGTGAGGCGTGGCGTCAGGGCAAGTGTGCGGTGAGGCGTGGCGTCAGGGCAAGTGTGTGGTGAGGCGTGGCGTCAGGGCAAGTGTGTGGTGAGGCGTGGCGTCAGGGCAAGTGTGTGGTGAGGCGTGGCGTCAGGGCAAGTGTGTGGTGAGGCGTGGCGCCAGGGCAAGTGTTCTGGCATCTTTACTGTGGAAACGTTTCGCCAGCCAGTGGCTTCCTCAGTCCAATACGGAAAATAATGGCGGAAGAGGGACTGATTACCTCAAGCTCTTTATGATCTTGCACCATTCCTCTCTGTATTGGACTAAGGAAGCCACCGGTTGGCGAAACGTTTCCACAATAAAGATACCCAAGTGTTGCATAAGTGTCTCATTCATCAAGCTGTCGGTTTACTGAACAATTTATCTACGGTTTAAGTCAATAATTACTGAAATTGGGGTGTTGAGGGTGGCATCCTGGGGAGGAGGCTTGGTGGCATCCTGGGGAGGAGGTTTGGTGGCATCCTGGGGAGGAGGTTTGGTGGCATCCTGGGGAGGAGGCTTGGTGGCATCCTGGGGAGGAGGTGTGGTGGCATCCTGGGGAGGAGGCTTGGTGGCATCCTGGGGAGGAGGTTTGGTGGCATCCTGGGGAGGAGGCTTGGTGGCATCCTGGGGAGGAGGTGTGGTGGCATCCTGGGGAGGAGGCTTGGTGGCATCCTGGGGAGGAGGTTTGGTGGCATCCTGGGGAGGAGGCTTGGTGGCATCCTGGGGAGGTGTGGTGGCATCCTGGGGAGGAGGCTTGGTGGCATCCTGGGGAGGAGGCTTGGTGGCATCCTGGGGAGGAGGTTTGGTGGCATCCTGGGGAGGAGGTTTGGTGGCATCCTGGGGAGGTTTGATGGCATCCTGGAGAGGAGGCTTGGTGGCATCCTGGGGAGGAGGCTTGGTGGCATCCTGGGGAGGCTTGGTGGCATCCTGGGGAGGAGGTTTGGTGGCATCCTGGGGAGGAAGCTTGGTGGCATCCTGGGAGGAGGCTTGGTGGCATCCTGGGGAGGAGGCTTGGTGGGATCCTGGGGAGGAGGCTTGGTGGCATCCTGGGGAGGAGGCTTGGTGGCATCCTGGGAGGAGGTTTGGTGGCATCCTGGGGAGGAGGTTTGGTGGTATCCTGGGGAGGAGGCTTGGTGGCATCCTGGGGAGGAGGCTTGGTGGCATCCTGGGGAGGAGGTTTGGTGGCATCCTGGGGAGGAGGTTTGGTGGCATCCTGGGGAGGAGGAGGTTTGGTGGCATCCTGGGGAGGAGACTTGGTGGCATCCTGGAGAGGAGGCTTGGTGGCATCCTGGGGAGGAGGCTTGGTGGCATCCTGGGGAGGCTTGGTGGCATCCTGGGGAGGAGGCTTGGTGGCATCCTGGGGAGGAAGCTTGGTGGCATCCTGGGAGGAGGCTTGGTGGCATCCTGGGGAGGAGGCTAGGTGGCATCCTGGGGAGGAGGCTTGGTGGCATCCTGGGGAGGAGGCTTGGTGGCATCCTGGGAGGAGGTTTGGTGGCATCCTGGGGAGGAGGTTTGGTGGTATCCTGGGGAGGAGGCTTGGTGGCATCCTGGGGAGGAGGTTTGGTGGCATCCTGGGGAGGAGGTTTGGTGGCATCCTGGGGAGGTTTGGTGGCATCCTGGAAAGGAGGCTTGGTGGCATCCTGGGGAGGAAGCTTGGTGGCATCCTGGGGAGGAGGCTTGGTGGCATCCTGGGGAGGAGACTTGGTGGCATCCTGGGGAGGAGGCTTGGTGGCATCCTGGGGAGGAGGTTTGGTGGCATCCTGAGGAGGAGGCTTGGTGGCATCCTGGGGAGGAGGCTTGGTGATATCCTGGGGAGGAGGCTTGGTGGCATCCTGGGGAGGAGGCTTGGTGGCATCCTGGGGAGGAGGCTTGGTGGCATCCTGGGGAGGAGGCTTGGTGGCATCCTGGGGAGGAGGCTTGGTGGCATCCTGGGGAGGAGGCTTGGTGATATCCTGGGGAGGAGGCTTGGTGGCATCCTGGGGAGGAGGCTTGGTGGCATCCTGGGGAGGAGGCTTGGTGGCATCCTGGGGAGGAGGCTTGGTGGCATCCTGGGGAGGAGGCTTGGTGGCATCCTGGGGAGGAGACTTGGTGGCATCCTGGGGAGGAGACTTGGTGGCATCCTGGGGAGGAGACTTGGTGGCATCCTGGGGAGGAGACTTGGTGGCATCCTGGGGAGGAGACTTGGTGGCATCCTGGGGAGGAGACTTGGTGGCATCCTGGGGAGGAGACTTGGTGGCATCCTGGGGAGGAGACTTGGTGGCATCCTGGGGAGGAGACTTGGTGGCATCCTGGGGAGGAGACTTGGTGGCATCCTGGGGAGGAGACTTGGTGGCATCCTGGGGAGGAGGCTTGGTGGCATCCTGGGGAGGAGACTTGGTGGCATCCTGGGGAGGAGGCTTGGTGGCATCCTGGGGAGGAGACTTGGTGGCATCCTGGGGAGGAGGCTTGGTGGCATCCTGGGGAGGAGGCTTGGTGGCATCCTGGGGAGGAGACTTGGTGGCATCCTGGGGAGGAGACTTGGTGGCATCCTGGGGAGGAGACTTGGTGGCATCCTGGGGAGGAGACTTGGTGGCATCCTGGGGAGGAGACTTGGTGGCATCCTGGGGAGGAGACTTGGTGGCATCCTGGGGAGGAGACTTGGTGGCATCCTGGGGAGGAGGCTTGGTGGCATCCTGGGGAGGAGACTTGGTGGCATCCTGGGGAGGAGGCTTGGTGACATCCTGGGGAGGAGGCTTGGTGGCATCCTGGGGAGGAGGCTTGGTGGCATCCTGGGGAGGAGACTTGGTGGCATCCTGGGGAGGAGACTTGGTGGCATCCTGGGGAGGAGGCTTGGTGGCATCCTGGGGAGGAGACTTGGTGGCATCCTGGGGAGGAGACTTGGTGGCATCCTGGGGAGGAGGCTTGGTGGCATCCTGGGGAGGAGGCTTGGTGGCATCCTGGGGAGGAGGCTTGGTGGCATCCTGGGGAGGAGGCTTGGTGATATCCTGGGGAGGAGGCTTGGTGGCATCCTGGGGAGGAGGCTTGGTGGCATCCTGGGGAGGAGGCTTGGTGGCATCCTGGGGAGGAGGCTTGGTGGCATCCTGGGGAGGAGGCTTGGTGGTATCCTGGGGAGGAGACTTGGTGGCATCCTGGGGAGGAGACTTGGTGGCATCCTGGGGAGGAGGCTTGGTGGCATCCTGGGGAGGAGACTTGGTGGCATCCTGGGGAGGAGACTTGGTGGCATCCTGGGGAGGAGGCTTGGTGGCATCCTGGGGAGGAGGCTTGGTGGCATCCTGGGGAGGAGGCTTGGTGGCATCTTGGGGAGGAGACTTGGTGGCATCCTGGGGAGGAGACTTGGTGGCATCCTGGGGAGGAGGCTTGGTGGCATCCTGGGGAGGAGACTTGGTGGCATCCTGGGGAGGAGACTTGGTGGCATCCTGGGGAGGAGACTTGGTGGCATCCTGGGGAGGAGGCTTGGTGGCATCCTGGGGAGGAGGCTTGGTGGCATCACAGCGGAGATAAGCCACATAGCCTGGCTTTCTTGGCTTGGCGCGAGTTATTAATCTTCCTGGGTTAATAACCCGAAGTTTGTTACTGTCCGTGTCGTCATCATTACTATTCATTATCATTCATTCATCATTTTTATCATTCAGTATTCGTTATTTATTCATCATTATTCTGATTCATTATTATCATTCAGTATTCATCATTATTATCATCACCATCGTCCTTCTCTCCCTCCTCCTCCTCCTCATCATCATCATCATCATCATCATCATCATCATCATCATCATCATCATCATCATCGTACTAAGGTTGTGGACAACATCAACAACAGACTCTGGACTTTATAAACTCAACAAATGCCACACACTGACGATGTCTTAGAGGAGAGAAAAAAGCTGGAGCAGGTGACACCATCAAGCAGAGGAGAGTCAGCCAACTGATGGTAGTTAGGCAGGCCTGGCTGAGGTGGTTAGCGTCCACACTGACATACAAACGAGGCAACTTTAGGCTAGAGTGAGTGTGGGGAGGGAAAGGTTGTGGCCACGAGTGCCAAACCCCCCCCCTGCCACATTAACTTCAGCCGCACCAGCACCACTAGACAGCACCAGTACCAACAGACAGCACCAGTACCAACAGACAGCACCAGTACCAGCACACACCAAAACGAAGCACTAGGAAACAGTAGCAATATCAAAAGCAGCAGCACAGACAATACCAGCACCTGAAAGCAGCACCAGTAAGACGGCTGCAGGAGACAGCAGCAACACAGATAAGAACATAAGAAAGAAGGAACACTGCAACAGGCCTACTGACCCATGCGGAGCAGGTCCATGTCCCCCTTCCCCCGGAATAGACCAATGACCCACCCAGTCTGGTCACCTCCACTCTAGGAAAGAGCACGGCACCAGACCCAGCAGCACAAGCTAGTCAGGTCCAACTCACACCCACTCATGTATTTATCTAACCAATTTTTAAAACTACACAACGGTTTAGCCTGAATAACTCTACTCGGGAGTTTGTTCCACTCATCCACAACTCTATTACCAAACCAGTGCTTTCCTATATCCTTCCTAAATCTGAATTTTTCTAACTTGAAACCATTGCTGCGAATCCTGTCTTGGCTGGAAATTTTCAGCACGCTACTTACATCCCCTTTATGTATTCCTGTTTTCCATTTATACACCTCGATCATATCCCACCTAATTCTACGCCTTTCGAGAGAGTGCAGATTCAGGGCCCTCAGTCTATCCTCATAGGGAAGATTTCTGATACATGGGATCAACTTTGTCATCCTCCTCTGTACGTTTTCCAGATTATTATTATTATAATCAAGGGGGAAGCGCTAAACCCATAGGATTATACAGCGCCCGGGGGGGGGGATGTGGAAGGCATTCAGGCTTAATTCGGGGAACTGGAGCACAGATCCAATTCTCTAAATCAAGAGCCCCTCACCAACATCAAGGAACCTTCCATGAGGGGACGTTTTACAGAGCATTTATATCCATTCTGTAATACGGTGACCAGAACTGAGCAGCATAGTCTAAATGAGGCCTAACCAAGGATATACCGAGTTGAAGAACAACCTGAGGACTTCTATTATTTATACTTCTAGATATGAAGCCAAGAATTCTGTTAGCTTTATTGCGAACACTAATGCACTGTTGTCTTGGTTTTTTATTACTACTAACCAGAACTCCTAAATCCTTTTCGCAATCAGTAGTATTAATATCTAAATTATTTAGTTTATATGTCGCATGACAATACCAGCACCAGTAAGACGGCTGTAGCAGATAGCAGCAACAACAACACCACGTGCGTGAAAAAGACACGCATGCGATTATCCAAAACATTAATACGTTTCGCCTACCAAGGGGCAGTGAACAAGAGAGAGTTTACACAGTGAGGTGAGAGAGAGTGCCAGGGAGGCTGGAAGGAAGGTAATGACCGGAGCCAAGTGATGGGGGTTGTGTTCTGCTCTGCTACAGTACGTTGTGATGATATTTTGCAGGTGATCAAGCTTGTCGCTGTTAATCAAATTGACAGCATCAACGCCGGTAGACAGTACCAATCGACGGCAGCAGTAGACCGCACCAGCAAACAGCTGCAGTTAGATGGCACCAGCAAACAGCTGCACTTAGATGGCACCAGCAGACAGCTTCTTCGTCTCCTTGATTCGCCGGTACTCTTCCGGTCTGGGTCTTTTCCATATGGTGACCCGGCCTTGGCTCCCTGTCTTGGGAGTGTCTGAGACCTATGTCTCCCATGAGAGAAGGTACAAGTACCTCCTCACCTTCTGGGACCAACTGTTCCCAGGCCTACCCCCATTCCCCGCCCTCACGGGGCTTGTAGGGGGAAGCTAGGCCTCTGGTCTGCCATTTTTCCAGCCCCAGGGGGCTCGTGCTCTGGCACCTTCCCCGCTCCAGAGGGGCTCTGCTCTGGCTCTGGCACTTTCCCCGCCCCAGGGGGGCTCGTGCTCTGGCTCTGGCACCTTCCCCGCTTCAGAGGGGCTCGTGCTCTGGCTCTGGCACCTTCCCCGCCCCAGGGGGGCTCGTGCTCTGGCTCTGGCACCTTCCCCGCCCCAGGGGGGCTCGTGCTCTAGCTCTGGCACCTTCCCCGCCCTGGGGGGCTCGTGCTCTGGCACCTTCCCCGCTCCAGAGGGGCTCGTGCTCTAGCTCTGGCACCTTCCCCGCCCCGGGGGGCTCGTGCTCTAGCTCTAGCACCTTTCCTGCCCCGGGGGGGCTCGTGCTCTAGCTCTGGCACCTTCCCCGCCCCGGGGGGCTCGTGCTCTAGCTCTGGCACCTTCCCCGCCCCGGGGGGCTCGTGCTCTAGCTCTGGCACCTTCCCCGCCCCAGGGGGGCTCGTGCTCTGGCACCTTCCCCGCCCTGGGGGGCTCGTGCTCTAGCTCTGGCACCTTCCCCGCCCCGGGGGGGCTCGTGCTCTAGCTCTGGCACCTTCCCCGCCCCAGGGGGGCTCGTGCTCTGGCTCTGGCACCTTCCCCGCCCCGGGGGGCCCCGGGGGGGGCTCGTGCTCCAGCTCTGGCACCTTCCCCCCCGGGGGGCCCCGGGGGGCCCCGGGGGGGGCTCGTGGTGTCCTCTCAATTAAAAACAATATTGTTACTTTTTCTTGCTGTGATTTAACCTAATTGTTTGTTTATTTTTAGTTGTTGATATTTCATAGAAATTGAAAACTGCAGCTGTCTGCTGGTGCCGTCTAACTGCAGCTGTCTGCTGGTGCCATCTAACTGCAGCTGTCTGCTGGTGCCATCTAACTGCAGCAGACAGCTGGATCCCATCCCACATTGGATTACTCTTGTATGATAAAGCTGATAAGAGTTGACCTAAAAAAGTAGAATATAACTGTGTTGTGTCTGTGTCTAGCATTAGTAACAATATTAAGAGAGATGCAAATAATGAAGCTGAATGTTATAGGAATGCATTAGAAGCCTGAGTAGATCTATAACCCACTATGATAACACGAACGTAGATAAGTACGTTGACTGAGCAACTTGCAATGTGAAGAGACTGATTGATGTTGACGTAGCCAGGCCTAGATTTAATTACAAGTATTTCTGGCAGTTTGGCAGACACACAGATGATCATCAAATTAAACGCAAAGTACGTGACCAGCCCTGTGGTCACTATCTTGAACACTATGTGCTAAACTGTCAACTTATTACTCAATAAGTTGACAAATAAGCACATAATCTATGTGATATGTCAAAATATATTATTAATGAAAATAAGATACCAGACGTATTAAGCAAATTTCCTAAATTTGCATATAACAGGTAAGTCAACTGTAGATCTGAATCCAGATGTGCTCATGTTAACCTGCATCTACATGCTTTTGCATTTCCGTCCACAGTATAGATATGGGGTGCGCAATAGACGAGCAATTTCGGCGGCAAAATCTAAAATATAATGATTCCAGTAAGATATTGTAGTGCTGTATGCAGAGTTATAACCGAACCCTATATCTGCTCAGGTATTTCTCTCTTCTCCATTCTAGAGAGCACATTCTAGAGAGCACATTCTAGAGAGCACATTCTAGAGAGCACATTCTAGAGAGCACATTCTAGATAGCACATTCCAAGTACTTCAAGCATTTCGAGTACTTTATTTTTTATTAAATGAAACATATACAGTAAACAATCTCCGAACATTTTTCAACTCTGGTATCTTCCCCGCCATGAAAAATACAGTAATGTGAGCAGAGAACATCATTCTAAACATGAGAACACAAAGATGAACAGTATTATCACCGGTATAATTCTCTTGTTTAAAACACTTCCATTATTCACCCTGTCATTTTCTCTGTCGCAGCATTTGCCTTACTGTATTCTCTAAATGATACGTCATCTGATACTATTATTACTGCGAAGTCTCTTGCGTGCTCTTCTCGTTCTGTGTAATTTTCTGTCTTCGTCGTGTATCCTGTGCTAGTATTGAGTTCTTCATTCTTTCCATATTTAAGCAGTTAGACTTGTCACTACTTAACACTATGTTTTTTTCACTGACCATTGAAATACTTTCTCTTCTTGATATTTGTAATTCTCCAGATTTTTTTTCTAAGGCGCCATTCCTGCTTATTTTGGTATCGTCCAAAGAGGAAATAAAGCCGTGGATAGTATTTTTTTAGGTCTGTTATGAAGATGAGAAACTTGTTTTGCTAAAGCTAGATCCAGTTTTATTTACTATTCGTAGTTCGTTTGTTAAAATACACTAAATATAAATTTTCCTACTTTTCCTGTTATACTTAAAAAATTCTATTGATCATCTCTCTGTGATAGTATTTGTCAAATGTTCTTGCAAAATCTACTCAGACTTGATCTATATTCTGACACAATGATCTGACAACCGTGGTAGTCAGATCTTCCTGTTGTAAATAAGCAAACTTTGGTTATGTATCTCATGCTCTTTCAGAGACTCAGACTTCTTTTAATAAAGACCTTCACGTGTGATGTTACTGCAACATCCTCGTATAGTTCTGTTACTTTTTCAAAGCCTTCGCGAGCTTCACGAAAATCTAAGCTCCACAAAAAAGAAAAATGAGTACCTGTGCTAGTGATGTATACACAATTGTATAATGTATACATAAGGTATACATAATTCCATAAATTATAGAGTGGACACATTTAAATGTTCTTGATCCTAAACTCTCATGTCGTCGACTGAATCACTAAACATTTATCAGTACTGCTTTTTCTCAGGATGTCTCTCATTTCTTTCAGTAGAGCCAAAAGTGGAAGAAGTGAATCACAGACCGGGTGGGGTTTGAACCCATGGCAAGTTAGTCCTAAAACTCACAGGCCAGTACTCATACTCTGGTTTGTGAGTTTTAGGACTTGCTCGCCATGGGTTCAAAACCCACCCGTTCCCCGGTTTGTTTACAGTCGTGTTATTACGATTTCTTAAGTCTGGGAGAGGTTGCCGAATTGGATTTTGCACATATAAAAAAATATTTAGAATATAGAAAAACACTGGTTTGGTAATCGAGTTGTGATGAGTGGAACTCCCGAGTACCGTCATAGAAGCTAAAACGTTGTGCGGTTTCGAACGAACGAACGAAAGTTCAGGTAAGATCCCAAATGGGATGAGCGGGGAAGACGGGACAGACGAAGAATAGTGCTGGAGACGAGTGTTCTTAGTTGTAGAAATAGAGCCAGGGCTTAACCCAGCAGCTAAGTCGTTCGTGGGACAGACATTGAGAACACACATAGCAGGCTCTTCTGTTGGGACTCCGATGGGTGAGTGGGGAAGTGTAGACAGACGAAGAATAATCGGTGAGAGCTAGGTCTTGAGTTGTAGCTGAAAGAGCCAGGGCTAAACCCAGCTGCGTAGCACTGCGAGGCAGTGTAGAGAGGGCATGTTGAGGACATAGAGGAGAGAGCAGACTGCAGACAGTGCTCGCTGGATGATATGCTTCAGGCTGAGGTGAAGAGCTGGTTTGGACGTCAGGTGTCGGGAGGCTCACGTTGTGTGTTGCGTTTGGTTACACTTCGCTGGTGATGGAGCCACTCTTGAGTCTTCTGAAGCCTCTCTTGGACATGTGGAATAGTTGCATTCTGAGGTTGGAGCAGTTTAGATTCGTCACGAGGTAAGATAGTGCGTTTTCAAAAGGAATCTGGTGAGGTTTGGTGCAGGTGTACTTAACAGCTCCCTCTTTCATTAAGTGGAGCATATTAGCTGCGCTCATTTCGGTTGGGAGGTTGGGGGTGGTGTAGAAGGTTAGAGACCCATTAAAGGCTTGGCTTAGGTAACGGTTGCCTGTGGTTTCTTCTTCGGTTACTTCTTCGACTACTACTTCGTCGTCGTCCGAGGGTTGTTCATCATGTGTTGGTCGGTTGTGGTTTGTTGGGCTGGTGGTGGGTGGTGAAAGGTGGCAGTAGACGGTGGTGTTGGTTCTGGAGTAGAGTCTTGGTCAGAGATACGAGTAGGACCAGGGGTTGAGGTGAAGTTAACAATGTCTGGAATTTTCTTGAGAAGGTCTTGTGATGGTGGCGAGTCTGGAAAGTTGAAGTTTGGCATGTTGTTAAGGCGAAACAGTTCATTGATTGTTGTGTTGAATGAGCCAGGGTTTGCAGCATTAGTGAGGTGTGCATACATCATACAGTATAGCACCTTGGATGGAGCAGCGTCAGGAAGAGCAGAGAGGGACTGGCTGGGTGGAGATGATTGTTGTGTAGCTTGAAGGAGTTCGGTGGTATCTGATTGAATTTTTGCAATGGCGGCGTATGTTGGCGATTTAGGGTTGTTCTTGGTTTCTTCAATGATTTTCTTAGACAGGACTTCTTTACGTTGAGGGCATTTTGCTGCAAGGGTGTGGTAAGTACCCTTGCAGTTGAGGCAGGTAGGAAAGGTAGTGGTAGTAGAACATTCCTTGAAGTCATGGCCGTCTTTTCCGCAGTTTGTGTAGTACTTTTTCCCTTTCAGAGGACAGTCAGGCGTTGAGTGGTGATAGGAGTAGCAGGTCCAGCATGGCGAGATGTGGGCGAAACGTTCGGGTTCTATGTGACTTGGATGGATATGATAGTAGGAGATAGCTAGGCCATACCCCCGGCCGGGATTGAACCCGCGGTCATAGAGTCTCAAAACTCCAGCCCGTCGCGTTAGCCACTAGACCAGCTAGCCACAATAAGATTCATCCAACTAGGTATATTTCTACACCATAGGAAGGTTAGCACAGGCACCTCTGTGACCACAAATGCAAGTTTTTACAGACGAATCTCCAGCTAGCGTGGCCGTGACGAACTCTAGCCACGCTAGCTGGAGATTCGTCTGTAAAAACTTGCATTTGTGGTCACAGAGGTGCCTGTGCTAACCTTCCTATGGTGTAGAAATATACCTAGTTGGATGAATCTTATTGTGGCTAGCTGGTCTAGTGGCTAACGCGACGGGCTGGAGTTTTGAGACTCTATGACCGCGGGTTCAATCCCGGCCGGGGGTATGGTTTATTTGCAATCGTGTCATTACGATTTCTTAAGTCATAGCTAGGCCGTCAGACAGTGCTCTAGTAGCCATCTCGATGAACATCAAAATGGTATACAATACCGACAGGTTGGTAGGTAAGACACATAGGCAACAGTTAGGCAACTTTGTTCCGAAACGTTTCGCCTACACAGTAGGCTTCTTCAGTCGAATACAGAAAGTAGGCAGGAACAGTAGAGATGTGAAGACGATGTAATCAGTCCATCACCCTTGAAGTCGTAGAATTTGAGGTTGTCAGTCCCTCGGCCTGGAGAAGTTCAGTTCCATAGTCAGGAACTATCTGAAGATCAAGCGACAGTGCAGAGACTTAAATACTGTCGGAAGGAGAGGTGCAGAAGCCTACTGTGTAGGCGAAACGTTTCGGAATAAAGTTGCCTAACTGTTGCATATGTGTCTTGTTAGGTAAGACACATATGCAACAGTTAGACAACTTTATTCCGAAACGTTTCGCCTACACAGTAGGCTTCTTCAGTCGAATACAGAAAGTAGGCAGGAACAGTAGAGATGTGAAGACGATGTAATCAGTCCATCACCCTTAAAGTCGTAGAATTTGAGGTTGTCAGTCCCTCGGCCTGGAGAAGTTCAGTTCCATAGTCAGATAGTTCCTGACTATGGAACTGAACTTCTCCAGGCCGAGGGACTGACAACCTCAAATTCTACGACTTTAAGGGTGATGGACTGATTACATCGTCTTCACATCTCTACTGTTCCTGCCTACTTTCTGTATTCGACTGAAGAAGCCTACTGTGTAGGCGAAACGTTTCGGAATAAAGTTGTCTAACTGTTGCATATGTGTCTTACCTAACAACCTGTCGGTATTGTATACCATTTTTATGTTCACCTATGTGTCTTACCTACCAGCCATCTCGATGTTGGAGAAGGTTAGCTTGATCATTGTAGAGGCGTTGGGGATTTTGGTGATATGTTCAATCGACGCCCAGGTATTTTGTTCCTTGATAGAGGTCTTGAGGTCCTCAGTCGATAAAGAAGTGACGAGTTTGTCCAGCCGTTTGACGAAAACGGAACGTTTCGCCATCAAAAAAGGTGAAGGGGAGATGAACTGTCGGTCTCCGAGGGTTTTCATAGAAGTGTCGGCGAGCAGCTTTGAGGCTTCATAATCGTCAGTACAGACGACGATGAATGAGTCTCGTCGAGTGGATGGATGTAAATTTAACCTGTAGGCAACTCTTTACAGCGGCAGCAAGGGAAAAGTTTAATAGAGTCATTTATTACTCCACTGTGCAAGAATGGTATATAATACCGACAAGATGAAATTAAGAAACATGTGCAACATCTGGGTATCTTTATTGTAGACGTTTCGCCATCCAGTGGCTTTATCAATACAAATTCTAGGACATAACTTGAAGACAGTAGGACTATATACAGAAGATGAGGTAATCAGTCCCTCAACCTAGGAGTAGGTGCGAAGAGCACCGCAGTCGTGGAGAATCTGAAGCAGAAGCAAAGCAAATAAGTTCAGGTAAGATCCCAATGGGATGAGCGGGGAAGACGGGACAGACGAAGAATAGCTCTGGAGAGGAGTGTTCTTAGTAAGAGAAATAGAGCCAGGGCTTAACCCAGCAGCTAAGGCGATCGTGGTGCAGACTTGAGAACAGGAATAGCAGGGACTTGCATCGAACTTGTGGTAGTTGAAGTCTTGAATCTTGAGTAGCTGGCAGCAGGCTAGGTCACATCAGAGGGTAGAACACATATGGGAGTTATAGGATGTTATAGGAGTAACTGAGGAGGCAGGTTAGCAATGGAGCCATTTTCGAACTTTTTGAAGCTGCTCCTAGATAGGTGGTATAGTTTAGCCTTGTTCATCAAGCCTATACGTTTCACCTTCAGTAACAAGGCTAAACTAGGAGCAGCTTCAAAAAGTTCGAAAATGGCTCCATTGCTAACCTGCCTCCTCAGTTACTCCTATAACATCCTATAACTCCCATATGTGTTCTACCCTCTGATGTGACCTAGCCTGCTGCCAGCTACTCAAGATTCAAGACTTCAACTACCACAAGTTCGATGCAAGTCCCTGCTATTCCTGTTCTCAAGTCTGCACCACGATCGCCTTAGCTGCTGGGTTAAGCCCTGGCTCTATTTCTCTTACTAAGAACACTCCTCTCCAGAGCTATTCTTCGTCTGTCCCGTCTTCCCCGCTCATCCCATTGGGATCTTACCTGAACTTATTTGCTTTGCTTCTGCTTCAGAATCTCCACGACTGCGGTGCTCTTCGCACCTACTCCTAGGTTGAGGGACTGATTACCTCATCTTCTGTATATAGTCCTACTGTCTTCAAGTTATGTCCTAGAATTTGTATTGATAAAGCCACTGGATGGCGAAAGATACCCAGATGTTGCACATGTGTCTTAATTTCATCTTATTACTCCACTGTTGGGTTTGATCCTTACACGGTTTGCAAGCATCATGAAGGAGTAAGTCAGGCGCTGTTACGATGATTATAGGTTCCCCTCCCCGACGGGGAGCGACTGTGTCTTGCGATGATAAAAGTCTTGACGATGTCTTTGTGCGGTTTTAAAAATACGTTAGATAAATACATAACTGAGTGTGAGTTGGACCTGACTAGTTTGTGCTAGTAGGTCTGATGCCATGCTCCTTCCTTAAGTGGATGTGACCTGACCTGACTAGGTTGGGTCATTGGCTTAAGCCGCTAGGAGACTTGGATCTGCCTCGCATGGGTCAGTAGGCCTCCTGCAGTGTTCTTTCTTTCTTATGTTCTTAAATTTTCGCAGTTTCCTAGAAAAAAATAATTGTAACTTTCCTGTATCATCTTCCTGATTAAGTGTTTTAGTTTTTTATACTTTGTATATATAATTTCTGAGTGTGAAGTGTGATACTTTCTGGGGTTCAGTAACCGTTGTTCATCTTCCGTAAAGCTTTCAATGCTCTCTTTCTATATTTGATATACTTTCTGTGCTCTCTTTCTATATTTGATATACTTTCTGTGCTCTCTTTCTATATTTGATATACTTTCTGTGCTCTCTTTCTATATTTGATATACTTTCTGTGCTCTCTTTCTATATTTGATATACTTTCTGTGCTCTCTTTCTATATTTGATATACTTTCTATGCTCTCTTTCTATATCTGATACACTTTCTGTGCTCTCTTTCTATATTTGATATACTTTCTGTGCTCTCTTTCTATATTTGATATACTTTCTGTGCTCTCTTTCTATATTTGATATACTTTCTGTGCTCTCTTTCTATATTTGATATACTTTCTATGCTCTCTTTCTATATCTGATACACTTTCTGTGCTCTCTTTCTATATTTGATATACTTTCTATGCTCTCTTTCTATATCTGATACACTTTCTGTGCTCTCTTTCTATATTTGATATACTTTCTATGCTCTCTTTCTATATTTGATATACTTTCTATGCTCTCTTTCTATATTTGATATACTTTCTATGCTCTCTTTCTATATTTGATATACTTTCTATGCTCTCTTTCTATATTTGATACACTTTCTGTGCTCTCTTTCTATATTTGATATACTTTCTATGCTCTCTTTCTATATTTGATACACTTTCTGTGCTCTCTTTCTATATTTGATATACTTTCTATGCTCTCTTTCTATATTTGATATACTTTCTATGCTCTCTTTCTATATTTGATATACTTTCTATGCTCTCTTTCTATATTTGATATACTTTCTATGCTCTCTTTCTATATTTGATATACTTTCTGTGCTCTCTTTCTATATTTGATATACTTTCTATGCTCTCTTTCTATATTTGATATACTTTCTATGCTCTCTTTCTATATTTGATATACTTTCTATGCTCTCTTTCTATATTTGATACACTTTCTGTGCTCTCTTTCTATATTTGATATACTTTCTATGCTCTCTTTCTATATTTGATACACTTTCTGTGCTCTCTTAGTATATTTGATATACTTTCTATGCTCTCTTTCTATATTTGATATACTTTCTGTGCTCTCTTTCTATATTTGATATACTTTCTATGCTCTCTTTCTATATTTGATATACTTTCTATGCTCTCTTTCTATATTTGATATACTTTCTATGCTCTCTTTCTATATTTGATATACTTTCTATGCTCTCTTTCTATATTTGATATACTTTCTATGCTCTCTTTCTATATTTGATACACTTTCTGTGCTCTCTTTCTATATTTGATATACTTTCTATGCTCTCTTTCTATATTTGATACACTTTCTGTGCTCTCTTTCTATATTTGATATACTTTCTATGCTCTCTTTCTATATTTGATATACTTTCTATGCTCTCTTTCTATATTTGATATACTTTCTATGCTCTCTTTCTATATTTGATATACTTTCTATGCTCTCTTTCTATATTTGATATACTTTCTGTGCTCTCTTTCTATATTTGATATACTTTCTATGCTCTCTTTCTATATTTGATACACTTTCTGTGCTCTCTTAGTATATTTGATATACTTTCTATGCTCTCTTTCTATATTTGATACACTTTCTGTGCTCTCTTTCTATATTTGATATACTTTCTATGCTCTCTTTCTATATTTGATATACTTTCTATGCTCTCTTTCTATATTTGATATACTTTCTATGCTCTCTTTCTATATTTGATACACTTTCTGTGCTCTCTTTCTATATTTGATATACTTTCTATGCTCTCTTTCTATATTTGATACACTTTCTGTGCTCTCTTTCTATATTTGATACACTTTCTGTGCTCTCTTTCTATATTTGATATACTTTCTATGCTCTCTTTCTATATTTGATATACTTTCTATGCTCTCTTTCTATATTTGATATACTTTCTATGCTCTCTTTCTATATTTGATACACTTTCTGTGCTCTCTTTCTATATTTGATATACTTTCTATGCTCTCTTTCTATATTTGATACACTTTCTGTGCTCTCTTTCTATATTTGATATACTTTCTATGCTCTCTTTCTATATTTGATATACTTTCTGTGCTCTTTCTATATTTGATATACTTTCTATGCTCTCTTTCTATATTTGATATACTTTCTGTGCTCTTTCTATATTTGATATACTTTCTATGCTCTCTTTCTATATTTGATATACTTTCTGTGCTCTTTCTATATTTGATACACTTTCTATGCTCTCTTTCTATATTTGATATACTTTCTGTGTTCTCTTTCTATATTTGATATACTTTCTATGCTCTCTTTCTATATTTGATATACTTTCTGTGCTCTTTCTATATTTGATATACTTTCTATGCTCTCTTTCTATATTTGATATACTTTCTATGCTCTCTTTCTATATTTGATATACTTTCTGTGTTCTCTTTCTATATTTGATATACTTTCTATGCTCTCTTTCTATATTTGATATACTTTCTGTGCTCTTTCTATATTTGATATACTTTCTATGCTCTCTTTCTATATTTGATATACTTTCTGTGCTCTTTCTATATTTGATATACTTTCTATGCTCTCTTTCTATATTTGATATACTTTCTGTGCTCTTTCTATATTTGATACACTTTCTATGCTCTCTTTCTATATTTGATATACTTTCTGTGTTCTCTTTCTATATTTGATATACTTTCTATGCTCTCTTTCTATATTTGATATACTTTCTGTGCTCTTTCTATATTTGATATACTTTCTATGCTCTCTTTCTATATTTGATATACTTTCTATGCTCTCTTTCTATATTTGATATACTTTCTGTGTTCTCTTTCTATATTTGATATACTTTCTATGCTCTCTTTCTATATTTGATACACTTTCTGTGCTCTCTTTCTATATTTGATATACTTTCTGTGCTCTCTTTCTATATTTGATATACTTTCTATGCTCTCTTTCTATATTTGATACACTTTCTGTGCTCTCTTTCTATATTTGATATACTTTCTGTGCTCTCTTTCTATATTTGATATACTTTCTATGCTCTCTTTCTATATTTGATATACTTTCTATGCTCTCTTTCTATATTTGATATACTTTCTATGCTCTCTTTCTATATTTGATATACTTTCTATGCTCTCTTTCTATATTTGATATACTTTCTGTGCTCTCTTTCTATATTTGATATACTTTCTACGCTCTCTTTCTATATTTGATATACTTTCTGTGCTCTCTTTCTATATTTGATATACTTTCTATGCTCTCTTTCTATATTTGATATACTTTCTATGCTCTCTTTCTATATTTGATATACTTTCTATGCTCTCTTTCTATATTTGATATACTTTCTATGCTCTCTTTCTATATTTGATATACTTTCTATGCTCTCTTTCTATATTTGATATACCTTCTATGCTCTCTTTCTATATTTGATATACCTTCTATGCTCTCTTTCTATATTTGATATACTTTCTATGCTCTCTTTCTATGTTGTTAGGTAAGACACATATGCAACAGTTAGGTATCTTTATTTCGAAACGTTTCGCCTACACAGTAGGCTTCTTCAGTCGAGTACAGAAAAGTTGATAGAAGCAGAAGAGACTTGAAGACGAAGTAATCAGTCCATCACCCTTAAAGTTTTGAGGTGGTCAGTCCCTCAGTCTGGAGAAGAGTATTGTTCCATAGTCTGAAACAATATGAAGTTGAAGTGACAGGATGGAGCCTTACATTGCGCCAGGAGGTGAGACGTAGGTCGCCTACTGTGTAGGCGAAACGTTTCGAAATAAAGATACCTAACTGTTGCATATGTGTCTTACCTAACAACCTGTCGGTATTTTATACCATTTTAATGTTCTCTCTTTCTATATTTGATATACTTTTTATGCTCTCTTTCTACGGTTTATCCACTTTTAGGTTGTTCGTCTAAATACACTGACTTGGGTTAAGGGTTCTCAGGAATGTTTTCCAGGGAGAATATGAACATAAGAACATAAGGATAGGAATTACAGCAGGCCTACTGGCCCATGTTAGGCAGGTCCAACTCCCAACAAATCACACACACCCGTATATCTGTCCTACCTATATTTAAAGTTACCTAAAGTTCTCACCCCAAGGTTTTTCTACTCATCTACAACTCTACTGCCAAACCAGTTATCCTTCTCTGTCTGTTTTCCAGTGCAATTATGGCCATTTTGTAACATTGGAGACCAGAACTGAGCAGTATAACATAAATGAGGTCTAAACAAAGGTATATAAAGTTCAATTACAACCTCTGAACTCCTGTACTTCTTGATATGAAGCCACGAATCCTGTTCGTTTTATTGCGAACACTTATAAACTGCTGTCTTGGCTTTAAATGTCTGCTAACCAGAACTCTTAAATAATTTTCGCATTCAATCTGACTAGGATAACATTATTTAGCTTATATGTACCATGGTTAATTTTTCTTAAAATTAGAACTTTACATTTGTCTTCATCCAGTCGCATCTGCCACCTCTCCGACCACATCAACCCATCCTGTAGTTTTTCTACCGTCCTAATCAGAAATTTTCTGACGGCCTATTTTAGTGTCATCAGCAAACATACATCGATATTCCCTCATCTATGTCATTTATGTAGATTGTGAACAACAGAGGTCCCAACATTGACTTCTGTGGCACACCACTTGTAGTGGGTCGCCACTCTCATATCTTCCCATTTTAATGCACACTGTTGCCTCTCAGTCAGCCATGAAAAAATGCTTATAACTATGACCGCAGTTTTTAAGGGAGTGGACAGGTAAGCCAGCGGAAGGCCTTGGTCAGATGACCAAAGCTCCAATGGCGGGTCATCATCTGACTAAGACCCACATTAGGAAACCCTTGTCCTGTTTCCTGACGAACCTTACCTAACCTAACCGGTCAGCCATGCCTCGATCCAGCAGATGATTCCCCTTATACCATGTGTTGCGACTTGCATCACTCTCCTGTGTGGAACTCTGTCGAAGACCTCACTGAAGCCCCTATACACAATCTTGTATGTATTCTTTATCTTGGTCTACTTTCTCGACTAAGGTTAGTAAATTCGTAAAGCAAGACTGCCCCTTGTAAAACCCTGTTGAGATTCATTGATGAAATTATATATTTTAAATTGGCTTTCAGTTGCATCCACAGTTACTGATTCCATCAACTCTTCCACAACTGAGATGAGGCTGATTGTCTATAATTTGAACCAAAGAGCTTTCTTCCACTATCTACCGCTATTTAAACGAGTATTACATTTGCCATTTTCCACTTGATCAGTATGATACCCATCTCTAGTGATCTCTCGAAGAAATTAGGTGATGGTTTGCTAAGATTCTCTTTACATTCCTTTAGAACCTTTGGTAACCTGTTTACCTTTAGAACCCTTGGTAACTTGCTTATCTTTAGAACCCCTGGCGACTTGCTTAGCTTCAGTCTATCAAGTTGTCAGAAGATCAAAGTTACTAGTCACTTTGATCTTGCATAATATATATTCTCGTCATGACCTGTATAATTACTGATCTCTGGTATTTCATTTTCATCCTCTAGTGCATTAACTGACATGAAACAGCACACATTTGTCACTAACAGTAAGCTGCCCTGAGTAACATTTAAGTTGGTCTGTCTTTTCCTTAATCCTATATTCCATATTTAAGGAAACCTTCTGTGTTTGCGCCTAAACACGTGTTTTTTTTTTTTACACATGTCATCCTACTCCCGCCGCACATCTAGATTCCTGTTCTTTACTTCTGACCAATCAAAAACCTTCCCTACTCGCTTCCCATTGGTTGAGAGGCCAAAATGTAAACGCTTCTTACTTGGCGTCGCCGAGAGCGGTTTCTTTCCATCTAGTGACACTCATATACTATTGGATTTTACCCTCTACAATGTCGGTAAGTACTGATTGTTGTATCTAGTGCGTAATTGAATAGTTTAGGCATATTTTGATATATATATATATACATATATAAAGTCTGTGTGAAGCATAATATGAGTGTACCATGCAACTGAAAAAAGTGCAACCAAAAAAGACACAAGTACACTCGGTACTGCCCGTTAGGCCGATATTCCAATTTCAGTGAATAAATATTTATAAAATAAATTCTAATGCGTATATGAATTCTGTAGTGGTCTGGATGTGTACAGAATGTTTTTATTGTCCTTCCAGATCAATGAGAAACTATTTTAATGTGAGCCCTCCAACAACAAGTCAAAATATGTCTGCGTTTTGGAGGAAAATGACTCAGATCCAGAGCCAGATGACCCTGAATTGCTTGACAGTGGTGATGAATACTTGCCACTGGATGCAGAGGTGTCAAGTGATGAGGAGGAGGTAGATAGGCCAGCCAAAAAGCCAAAAATTAGCCAAGAAAAAGAAAGGTATTATGACAGAAGAGTACCCTGATGAAGAAAATCTTCATGATGAGCTTACCCTTCAAGCTGACACCCACTGGGACAAGGGTGACATCCAAAATGACCCTTTGCCTGTATACCAACATGAACAGTCTCTTGAAATTCGGTGTCCATGTGATTATTTTTTGCGATTTCTTTACTTAAGACATGATAGACCACATAACATATCAAACAAATTTGTATGCCAAGCAAAAAAAAAACATACATAGTACATTTTTAACAGATTCTGAAGAAATGAGGTTCATAGGTAATCTGTTGCTTATGGGTATTAATTCATACCCATCCCTAGATGACTATTGGGCAACTTCACTTAGGATACCCCAGGTTACAGAAGTCATGGGATCTAAGAGGTTTAGGCTGCTTAGGCATACAATTCAGTTCAATGATAACACCTAAAAGGTTGATGTCTGCGTTTTGGAGGAAAATGACTTAGATCCAGAGCCAGATGACCCTGAATTGCTTGACAGTGGTGATGAATACTTGCCACTGGATGCAGAGGTGTCAAGTGATGAGGAGGAGGTAGATAGGCCAGCCAAAAAGCCAAAAATTAGCCAAGAAAAAGAAAGGTATTACGATTGAAGAGTACCCTGATGAAGAAAATCTTCATGATGAGCTTACCCTTCAAGCTGACACCCACTGGGACAAGGGTGACATCCAAAATGACCCTTTGCCTGTATACCAACATGAACAGTCTCTTGAAATTCGGTGTCCATGTGATTATTTTTTGCGATTTCTTTACTTAAGACATGATAGACCACATAACATATCAAACAAATTTGTATGCCAAGCAAAAAAAAAACATACATAGTACATTTTTAACAGATTCTGAAGAAATGAGGTTCATAGGTAATCTGTTGCTTATGGGTATTAATGCATACCCATCCCTAGATGATTATTGGGCAACTTCACTTAGGATACCCCAGGTTACAGAAGTCATGGGATCTAAGAGGTTTAGGCTGCTTAGGCATACAATTCAGTTCAATGATAACACCTAAAAGGTTGATGACATATCCACAAAATAAGGCCTCTTTACACTGCACTAACTAATGCTTGCTTGAAAGTTCCAGCTACACCCAGGCAATCTATTGATGAAGTCATGGTTGGTTTCAAGGGTAAAACCGCTGGAAACCTAAGGCAGTACATCAAAACCAAACCAGACAAGTGGGGTTTCAAACTATTTTGTCGTGCAAATGTAGATGGAATAATACATGATATACTCATGTATCAAGGCAAACCAACTTTTGACAACCATCCCATAAAGCTGCCACATGAAGAAACTAAACTACCAATAAGTTCAAAGATTGTTCTGGTACTTGCAACCACTATCAACCAAAGAAATACATCAATCTATGCTGACAATTTCTTTTCAAGTCTACCTTCGGTCAAGTTACTAAGAGACAAGTACAACTCCAGGTACACTGGAACAGCACGTGAAAATAGATGTGGTAAGCCAGAACTGATGCCTGTCAAACAAATGGAAAAGAATATAGTGCCCAAGGGCACTTTGGATTTCAAAACAAATGATGGTATCCTTGTTGTACGATGGAAGGACAACAAGGCTGTGACTTTAGTGACAAATGATGTGGGGGTTAATCCTGTGAGTCTTACTGAAAGATATAACAAGGGAACAAAGGCCAAAAACCATTATAGCTCTTGATGAATGCCCTGCATTCATCAAAAACTATAATGCACACATGGGAAGTAATGACAAAAGCAACATGTTGGTGCATCTGTACAAAACACCTATGAAATCTAAACGTTGGTACATGCAGCTGTTTGCCTATGTTCTTGATCTTTCTGTTGTGAATGCATGGCTTCTTTACTGCCGTGATTGTCGGTCACTAAAAACCAAATGCATGCCACTGAAGCTATTCAGGAATGAAATCTCTATCACTGCAACATCCAAAGGACAAAAGTTTAGATACAGCAACATAAGAACAACTTTAAGAGCTTCACCAAGTACTTCTAGTGGTGACAGTAATGATCATAATTTGTCAACCTCGCAACTGCCAACTTCTATGCAGTACCAACGTGCAGAAAGGCCTGATGACAGTGTGAGGTTTGACACAACTCTAAAACACTGGCCAGTGCTAGGCAAGCTGCTTAGTTGCAAGTATTGCAGCAAAAAGAAAAGTTTTGTCACATCCTCATTTTACTGTTCCGTATGCAAAGTAAATCTATGCATAAAGGAAAAAAATTGCTTCATAGACTTTCATTCTAGCAATTAGTAATCTACAATGATTGTTCTTTCTCAGCAAACTCAGGAATATGGGATTTGAAAGTTTTAGCCCCTTGCAGTGTGTCCATGTTGCTATTTGGTTCATTTTTATATTTTTTAATACTCACAAAATGTTTGGATGCATGTTCCATTTATGTTTTTGATATTTTCTGTTTGTATAATAAATTAAAAAAAACAGTTATTTGGCGTTTTATTAACAACTGCAACTTGGCAACATTCAAAATTATACTCTATCGGGCAGGCACTAGTACAGTCTGTCTTCACATATTAGCAACTGCTCGAAAAATAACTATCAGAATTCCATTTATATGAGTGCATTCACCTTATATTGAGATACTCTACCCACTAAGGAATTCATTTCGAAATTCGAATTTTTGCTATGAGTGCCCTATTAAGGGTTTTAACTTGAATATAATGATCAATAAAGTGACTCTCCTCTTTATATTCGCTTATAAATGCATCTTTTTCACTTAATGTGTTTTGGTTCATTAATTTAGAATCATATATATTTGACCTAATTTTTTTCTTAAGCTTTAATTCTAGAAGTACGCGATACAACTTATACAGACCATAGCTGACCTCACTAACACACTATATTGAAAGTCCCTGGTTATGCAGGGCTTTTGTCCCCAGGATGCGACCCACACCAGTCGGGTAACACTTAAGTTAGGTACCTACTTGTTGCTAGGTAAACATGGACAGCAAGTGTCTTAAGGAAACACTCCCAGTGTTTCGACCCGTACTGGGAATCGAACCACGGACCTCAGTGTGTAAAGTGAGTACGCTACCAACCAAGCTACGGGGATACCTTACTTTTTTTTTTTTAGCAATATATGCTGCTCGGGCGGCATATATTGTTCATGAGGTTACCCCAGTCCACACTGATCTGATAATTCCTTACCCAGTATAATCTGAAGTGTAAAAAAAATAGAATTCTTTACTTTGTTATTAGTGTAGTTCCCTGAGATATTAAAACTAAGTGATTTATGATAGCTTTCTCCAAGATCTTCATTAACTTCAAGATTATTTATCAGAGATTCTTTGATTGTCAGACCCAAGTTAAGCATCATCAGAGCTGGAACAGATACTGAGATCATTTACGACCCACAAAGAGCCAATACAATATTTAACTTACTAGGAACGCCATAAACACCTACATATGTACTCGGACGACAGGAGGAAAGATACACGATAAAATGTATATGTGGAAAGTACTCAAGGGCCTGGTCCCATATCTGGAGTGAGAAGTAGGAGAGAAAACGTTAAATAAACCCAGTGAAAAGCAGATATGCCGTGGGCACAGTAAGCGAACATTTCACGAAACAGGCGAGGCTCGAATCCAAGGCAAGTGAGTCCTAAGACTCACAGGTCCAGACTATTCAACATCCTACCAGAAAATGCCACATACATTTCTCAAACCAGTGTAGAAGTCTTCGAGACGAGACTCTGCCAAGTGCCAGATCGACCAGGGTTTGATGGATACGTGGGCCAGCAGCCAGCCAGCAGCAACAGCCTGACTGAATAGTCTAGCACCAGACAAGCCTGGCTCAGACCCGGGCTGCTGCAGGAGGAAAACTCGAAGCTCATCAAAGGTATATCACAGATATAGTAAAGGTTATTTCCTCTAGGACCGTAACTTTTTAAAATAAATACGCACGTCCTTGTGTGTGCTTACGTGTTTTTCTCGGTATTTATTACCAAGGTTTATACCATACCGTCTCACGCTATACAACTTATAATGTGGCATCCATACCTTACTGTAAGAAACAAAACAGTTCTTGACTGTGCCTCTGTGACAGTTGCAAACATGACTGTGCCTCTGTGACAGTTGCAAACATGACTGTGCCTCTGTGACAGTTGCAAACATGACTGTGCCTCTGTGATAGTTGCAAACATGACTGTGCCTCTGTGACAGTTGCAAACATGACTGTGCCTCTGTGACAACTTCAAACGTGACTGTCCTTCTGTGACAGCTGCAAACATCACATTTGTTGGTGCGATGAACCATTTATGAAATTAAGTTAATTAATCATTTTTTAGTTCAAACCTTAAATGTTTCCAGCATTTTGAATGTTGCAATTAATGTGTTTTGTTTGTACCTCTGGTACTGTACCACTTTGTTGGTACCTCTGGTACTGTACCACTTTGTTGGTACCTCTGGTACTGTACCACTTTGTAGGTACCTCTGGTACTGTACCACTTTGTTGGTACCTCTGGTACTGTACCACTTTGTTGGTACCTCTGGTTGTGATGCAGTTCAGATGGGCTTGTGAGGTCTCTAGAGAGACCTAATTATATGGTCACACATGCCTTAGCAAATGTCGGGTAGTCACGCCCACGTCTGAGGTCTTTTGTTCTTGACGGCGTCAGACCTCGGCGTCGGGTCGTAACACAGGGGGGTACTTTGACTACGATATAAGCCCAGGGAACAGCTGAGCAAGGGGTTGTTGGTGACAGGTCCGGGGAGCGAGAGCTCTGGACAGCTGCGTGTGTAGTGGACCATGCACTGGGAATCTCGGGTCAGCTGGTCGGTGAATTAAGAGTGAGTACTAGTCCGTGTTACTGATAACATCTACCTTTCCCCCTGGTAATAAGTCTCACAGGTCAGTTGTTATATTATGTAAATGTCCATCAGTATATGTGGTATTCTAGCCCTTTTATGTTATTAAGTAAACTATAGCCATAGTTCCCATTTTTTTTTATTTTGTACCTCCATATGCTATTCCCTATCCTGTTAAGCACTGGGATACACAGGAGACGTGCTCACTCGCTGGGATACCTCAGGTAGAGTGGGTAGAGGTCTCACATGGTACTGTACCACTTTGTTGGTACCTCTGGTACTGTACCACTTTGTTGGTACCTCTGGTACTGTACCGCTTTGTTGGTACCTCTGGTACTGTACCGCTTTGTTGGTACCTCTGGTACTGTACCACTTTGTTGGTACCTCTGGTACTGTACCACTTTGTTGGTACCTCTGGGACTGTACTACTTTGTACCTCTGGTACTGTACCACTTTGTACCTCTGGTACTGTACCACTTTGTTACCTCTGGTACTGTACCACTTTGTTGGTACCTCTGGTACTGTACCGCTTTGTTGGTACCTCTGGTACTGTACCGCTTTGTTGGTACCTCTGGTACTGTACTACTTTGTTGGTACCTCTGGTACTGTACCACTTTGTTGGTACCTCGGGTACTGTACCACTTTGTTGGTACCTCGGGTACTGTACCACTTTGTTGGTACCTCTGGTACTGTACCACTTTGTTGGTACCTCTGGTACTGCACCACTTTGTTGGTACCTCTGGTACTGTACCACTTTGTTGGTACCTCTGGCACTGTACCACTTTGTTGGTACCTCTGGCACTGTACCACTTTGTTGGTACCTCTGTTACTGTACCACTTTGTTGGTACCTCTGGGACTGTACTACTTTGTACCTCTGGTACTGTACCACTTTGTTGGTACCTCTGGTACTGTACCACTTTGTTGGTACCTCGGGTACTGTACCACTTTGTTGGTACCTCTGGTACTGTACCGCTTTGTTGGTACCTCTGGTACTGTACCGCTTTGTTGGTACCTCTGGTACTGTACCACTTTGTTGGTACCTCTGGTACTGTACCACTTTGTTGGTACCTCTGGGACTGTACTACTTTGTACCTCTGGTACTGTACCACTTTGTACCTCTGGTACTTTACCACTTTGTTACCTCTGGTACTGTACCACTTTGTTGGTACCTCTGGTACTGTACCGCTTTGTTGGTACCTCTGGTACTGTACCGCTTTGTTGGTACCTCTGGTACTATACCACTTTGTTGGTACCTCTGGTACTGTACCACTTTGTTGGTACCTCGGGTACTGTACCACTTTGTTGGTACCTCGGGTACTGTACCACTTTGTTGGTACCTCTGGTACTGTACCACTTTGTTGGTACCTCTGGTACTGTACCACTTTGTTGGTACCTCTGGTACTGTACCACTTTGTTGGTACCTCTGGTACTGCACCACTTTGTTGGTACCTCTGGTACTGTACCACTTTGTTGGTACCTCTGGCACTGTACCACTTTGTTGGTACCTCTGGCACTGTACCACTTTGTTGGTACCTCTGGCACTGTACCACTTTGTTGGTACCTCTGTTACTGTACCACTTTGTTGGTACATCTGGTACTGTACCGCTTTGTTAGTACCTCTGTTACTGTACCACTTTGTTGGTACCTCTGTTACTGTACCACTTTGTTGGTACCTCTGGCACTGTACCACTTTGTTGGTACCTCTGTTACTGTACCACTTTGTTGGTGCCTCTGGTACTGTACCACTTTGTTGGTGCCTCTGGTACTTGTTCTTATCGTGTTTGCTGTACGTATGGTACTTGCTGTTTATATGATACTTGTACATATGGTACTTGTTGTACATATTGTACTTGTACATATGGTACTTGTTGCACATATGGCACTTGTACATATGGTGTTTACATATAGTTTGCTGGACATGTGGTTCTTCTTGTACATATTTGTTATGCAAATCTTTGTTGTTTCCAGTACTGGATGTACAGTGCACAGTTGTACGTTCCATCAGGGGTGTGACAACAAGTTGTGTTCCACTCTTACGCTTCTGTCTTGTAACACCTGTTATCTTCTGTCCAATAACACCTGCTATCTTCTGTCCAGAAACACCGTTATCTTCTGTCCAGTAACACCCGTTATCTTTCTTGTCCTGTAATACCTGTCATTTTTCTTCTGACCACTAACACCTGTTATCTTTCTTCTGTCATTTAACACCTGTTATCTTTCTTCTGTCATTTAACACCTGTTATTTTTCTTCGGTCCAGTAACACCTGTTATCTTCCTTTTGTTAGGTAACATCTGTTATCTTCTGTCCAGTAGCAACTGTTATCTTTCTTTTGTCCGGTAATACCTGTTATTTTTCTTTTGTCCTTTATTACCTGTTATATTTCTTGTGTCCAGTAAGAGTTATCTTTATTCTGTCCTGTAAAAGCTGTTATCTTTATTCTATCCTGTAACAGGTATTATCTTGTCCTGCAACACCTGTTATCTTTATTCTGTCCTCTAACACCTGTTGTCTTCTGTCTTCTAACACCTGTTGTTTTCTGTCCTCTAACACCTGTTATCTTCTGTCCTCTAACACCTGTTGTCTTCTGTCCTCTAACACCTGTTATCTTCTGTCCTCTAACACCTGTTGTCTTCTGTCCTCTAACACCTGTTGTCTTCTGTCCTCTAACACCTGTTATCTTCTGTCCTCTAACACCTGTTATCTTCTGTCCAGTAACACCTGTTATCTTCTGTCCTCTAACACCTGTTGTCTTCTGTCCTCTAACACCTGTTATATTCTGTCTTCTAACACCTGTTGTCTTCTGTCCTCTAACACCTGTTGTCTTCTGTCCTCTAACACCTGTTATCTTCTGTCCAGTAACACCTGTTATCTTCTGTCCTCTAACACCTGTTGTCTTCTGTCCTCTAACACCTGTTATATTCTGTCTTCTAACACCTGTTATCTTCTGTCCAGTAACACCTGTTATCTTCTGTCCAGTAACACCTGTTATCTTCTATCCTCTAACACCTGCTATCTTCTGTCCTCTAACACCTGTTATCTTCTATCCTCTAACACCTGCTATCTTCTGTCCTTTAACACCTGTTATCTTCTCTAACACCTGCTATCTTCTGTCCTCTAACACCTGTTGTCTTCTGTCCTCTAACACCTGTTATCTTCTGTCCTCTAACACCTGTTGTCTTCTGTCCTCTAACACCTGTTGTCTTCTGTCCTCTAACACCTGTTGTCTTCTGTCCTCTAACACCTGTTATATTCTGTCCTCTAACACCTGTTATCTTCTGTCCAGTAACACCTGTTATCTTCTGTCCAGTAACACCTGTTATCTTCTATCCTCTAACACCTGCTATCTTCTGTCCTCTAACACCTGTTATCTTCTGTCCTCTAACACCTGCTATCTTCTATCCTTTAACACCTGTTATCTTCTGTCCTCTAACACCTGTTATCTTCTATCCTCTAACACCTGTTATCTTCTATCCTCTAACACCTGTTATCTTCTATCCTCTAACACCTGTTATCTTCTATCCTCTAACACCTGTTATCTTCTGTCCTCTAACACCTGTTATCTTCTATCCTCTAACACCTGTTATCTTCTATCCTTTAACACCTGTTATCTTCTATCCTCTAACACCTGTTATCTTCTGTCCAGTAACACCTGTTATCTTCTCTCCAGTAACACCTGTTATCTTCTATCCTCTAACACCTGTTATCTTCTATCCTCTAACACCTGTTATCTTCTATCCTCTAACACCTGTTATCTTCTATCCTCTAACACCTGTTATCTTCTATCCTCTAACACCTGTTATCTTCTATCCTCTAACACCTGTTATCTTCTGTCCTCTAACACCTGTTATCTTCTATCCTCTAACACCTGTTATCTTCTATCCTCTAACACCTGTTATCTTCTATCCTCTAACACCTGTTATCTTCTATCCTCTCTAACACCTGTTATCTTCTATCCTCTAACACCTGTTATCTTCTGTACTCTAACACCTGTTATCTTCTATCCTCTAACACCTGTTATCTTCTATCCTCTAACACCTGTTATCTTCTATCCTCTAACACCTGTTATCTTCTATCCTCTAACACCTGTTATCTTCTGTCCTTTAACACCTGTTATCTTCTATCCTCTAACACCTGTTATCTTCTATCCTCTAACACCTGTTATCTTCTATCCTCTCTAACACCTGTTATCTTCTATCCTCTAACACCTGTTATCTTCTGTACTCTAACACCTTTTATCTTCTATCCTCTAACACCTGTTATCTTCTATCCTCTAACACCTGTTATCTTCTATCCTCTAACACCTGTTATCTTCTATCCTCTAACACCTGTTATCTTCTATCCTCTAACACCTGTTATCCTCCATCCTCTAACACCTGTTATCTTCTGTCCTCTAACACCTGTTATCTTCTATCGTCTAACACCTGTTATCTTCTATCCTCTAACACCTGTTATCTTCTATCCTCTAACACCTGTTATCTTCTATCCTCTAACACCTGTTATCCTCTATCCTCTAATACCTGTTATCTTCTGTCCTTTAACACCTGTTATCTTCTATCCTCTAACACCTGTTATCTTCTATCCTCTAACACCTGTTATCTTCTATCCTCTAACACCTGTTATCTTCTATCCTCTAACACCTTTTATCTTCTATCCTCTAACACCTGTTATCTTCTATCCTCTAACACCTGTTATCTTCTATCCTCTAACACCTGTTATCTTCTATCCTCTAACACCTGTTATCTTCTATCCTCTAACACCTGTTATCTTCTATCCTCTAACACCTGTTATCCTCTATCCTCTAACACCTGTTATCTTCTGTCCTTTAACACCTGTTATCTTCTATCCTCTAACACCTGTTATCTTCTGTACTCTAACACCTGTTATCTTCTATCCTCTAACACCTGTTATCTTCTATCCTCTAACACCTGTTATCTTCTATCCTCTAACACCTGTTATCTTCTATCCTCTAACACCTGTTATCTTCTGTCCTTTAACACCTGTTATCTTCTATCCTCTAACACCTGTTATCTTCTATCCTCTAACACCTGTTATCTTCTATCCTCTCTAACACCTGTTATCTTCTATCCTCTAACACCTGTTATCTTCTGTACTCTAACACCTTTTATCTTCTATCCTCTAACACCTGTTATCTTCTATCCTCTAACACCTGTTATCTTCTATCCTCTAACACCTGTTATCTTCTATCCTCTAACACCTGTTATCTTCTATCCTCTAACACCTGTTATCCTCCATCCTCTAACACCTGTTATCTTCTGTCCTCTAACACCTGTTATCTTCTATCGTCTAACACCTGTTATCTTCTATCCTCTAACACCTGTTATCTTCTATCCTCTAACACCTGTTATCTTCTATCCTCTAACACCTGTTATCCTCTATCCTCTAATACCTGTTATCTTCTGTCCTTTAACACCTGTTATCTTCTATCCTCTAACACCTGTTATCTTCTATCCTCTAACACCTGTTATCTTCTATCCTCTAACACCTGTTATCTTCTATCCTCTAACACCTTTTATCTTCTATCCTCTAACACCTGTTATCTTCTATCCTCTAACACCTGTTATCTTCTATCCTCTAACACCTGTTATCTTCTATCCTCTAACACCTGTTATCTTCTATCCTCTAACACCTGTTATCTTCTATCCTCTAACACCTGTTATCCTCTATCCTCTAACACCTGTTATCTTCTGTCCTTTAACACCTGTTATCTTCTATCCTCTAACACCTGTTATCTTCTGTACTCTAACACCTGTTATCTTCTATCCTCTAACACCTGTTATCTTCTATCCTCTAACACCTGTTATCTTCTATCCTCTAACACCTGTTATCTTCTATCCTCTAACACCTGTTATCTTCTGTCCTTTAACACCTGTTATCTTCTATCCTCTAACACCTGTTATCTTCTATCCTCTAACACCTGTTATCTTCTATCCTCTCTAACACCTGTTATCTTCTATCCTCTAACACCTGTTATCTTCTGTACTCTAACACCTTTTATCTTCTATCCTCTAACACCTGTTATCTTCTATCCTCTAACACCTGTTATCTTCTATCCTCTAACACCTGTTATCTTCTATCCTCTAACACCTGTTATCTTCTATCCTCTAACACCTGTTATCCTCCATCCTCTAACACCTGTTATCTTCTGTCCTCTAACACCTGTTATCTTCTATCGTCTAACACCTGTTATCTTCTATCCTCTAACACCTGTTATCTTCTATCCTCTAACACCTGTTATCTTCTATCCTCTAACACCTGTTATCCTCTATCCTCTAACACCTGTTATCTTCTGTCCTTTAACACCTGTTATCTTCTATCCTCTAACACCTGTTATCTTCTATCCTCTAACACCTGTTATCTTCTATCCTCTAACACCTGTTATCTTCTATCCTCTAACACCTTTTATCTTCTATCCTCTAACACCTGTTATCTTCTATCCTCTAACACCTGTTATCTTCTATCCTCTAACACCTGTTATCTTCTATCCTCTAACACCTGTTATCTTCTATCCTCTAACACCTGTTATCTTCTATCCTCTAACACCTGTTATCCTCTATCCTCTAACACCTGTTATCTTCTGTCCTCTAACACCTGTTATCTTCTATCCTCTAACACCTGTTATCCTCTAACACCTGTTATCTTCTATCCTCTAACACCTGTTATCCTCTATCCTCTAACACCTGTTATCTTCTGTCCTCTAACACCTGTTATCTTCTATCCTCTAACACCTGTTATCTTCTATCCTCTAACACCTGTTATCTTCTATCCTCTAACACCTGTTATCTTCTATCCTCTAACACCTGTTATCTTCTGTCCTCTAACACCTGTTATCTTCTCTTTGTTCATTCCACTGTACCTAAAAATAATACATAATTTTGTATCTTTACCTAAAACTTTTATGGAATTTTGTAACTGAAGCTTGTAATTATAGGTAATTTTGTAACTGAAGCTTGTAATTATAGGTAATTTTGTAACTGAAGCTTGTAATTATAGGTAATTTTGTAACTGAAGCTTGTAATTATAGGTAATTTTGTAACTGAAGCTTGTAATTATAGGTAATTTTGTAACTGAAGCTTGTAATTATAGGTAATTTTGTAACTGAAGCTTGTAATTATAGGTAATTTTGTAACTGAAGCTT